>NC_060919.1:15734089-15909331 GCF_021234035.1 Daphnia pulicaria
GTTGTGCACATTAGTTTAATTAATTGAGTGCTTAATTTGTATCGTTGACTCTTTAACTATGGATAGTTACGGTAATTTACTTTCTTTCTTCACTCAAATCACTTATTTACGAAGGAAATATTTTAATGTTAATTTTTACTTTCAGATTATTATCCCGTTGTTTCCACCACGAAGTCTTCTTCAGCATCCGGTCGTCAGCGCCACTTTTACGACGAGGTCCAGCTGGAGCTACTCGACGCAGAGTTCAACAGAGATCCGTTTCCAAATCGAGAAGATCGCCGACGCATCGCCCAGTTGATTGGCGTCTCTGAGAAATCGATTATGGTATGGCATTTTGATTTTTACTTTTTAAATCAATTACCTCAAATTAATTTCTTTCTTGATTGCATCAGTGGTGGTTTCAGAATCGCCGTCGACGAGCCCGCCAACTTGGATCTTCACGAGTCCCGACCTCAACTCGCGAAACAAATCGCCAACATCGTCGATCACCGCCATACGTTTCTCGTCAAAGTCGACAAGGTTAGTCCCTTTGGATAAAGATAAAGAAAATTTCTGAAGTTTTTTATTTACTAATGTGTTCTATATTTTCAGATACTTACGTCTCATCTCAAGTCCTTCCGACTCCTGGATTCTATTCGGATCATTCGGCAGTTCCATCCGCAGAAACAATCAACTACTCGACATCCGAGCCATCTTCGATATCACCACTTCAATCGGAATGGATTGTTCCCAGCTCTCCAGACGAGGTCGTTAGTCTTCAATCAAACTTCAATTACTCTGATGGATTCCAGCCGGATCACCAACCGCAACAATACAACTATTCCTCCTACTACTGGAACAACTGGGAATACTCTCCTCCTTTCTATCCAACTTCTATGACAAATCAAACATTTTACTTCAACACTGTTTCTGACCCGTATTCTTCTTTTTACAGTTATTATTCACCTGAAACAACAAATCAGTTTTATGACCAGTCCTGTATGTAATTTTGTTATTTTACGTTCGTCTGAAGTCTGACAATAGAAATAATCGCGAAATAGACTATGTAAAACTTTTGCCTAGTTTAAACATTTTGGCGATTATTAATGAGGTTTTCAAGGGTTTAACAGTTTCTCTTTTCCCATCAATTGTGTTTAGTGATATTGTTTGTTTAATAGATCATTGCACTGAAATGAATCCCAATAATTAACTTAATCGTTCACTACAAAATTATTCGCCATTATGCATCGAATTTTTGGGTTCCAAATCATAATTTAAACTAGAAAAAAGAAAATGTTAGGCATTTTTAGAGGTAAAAGGCCAGATTTTGTTCAAAAATTAATTTAAAGCGAATTGGAAATATTAAAAAGTCTGAAGTCAGCTAGTATTTGAACCCATCATAGCGGATAGGTTTTGTGTAACCTACTAACCTTTCACATTGAATTTTAAGAAAATAAAAAATCCCACCAGATAAAGCAAAAACTACGTATGTGTTTGTTCGTTTTAATTTAAAGGGTTTTAATTCAACAAAATCAGAGAATCGAGCCATGGATTCGCCCGAGTGACCCAATTCGTCCTCGTTGAGGCCTCCTCCGGAGCCGCTAATTCTCAAATTCTCGACGCGTTGACCACTCGGTCATATACATCTAATGACAACTGCTTATCTTATAGAACTTAAATGCTATAGAACAATAAACTATGCTGATTCAGTGATTGCTAACAATACGATAGGTTAGCATAAAGGAAACACAAAATTAAATAATTAATTAACTTACCATTTCAGACAGATGCACCAAGTAAAATTCTGAGAAAGAAATTAACAGCAACTCCCCCAAGCAGCAACTATCCTTGTC
Source organism: Daphnia pulicaria (assembly GCF_021234035.1). NCBI lineage: Eukaryota > Metazoa > Arthropoda > Branchiopoda > Diplostraca > Daphniidae > Daphnia > Daphnia pulicaria. The sequence continues at coordinate 15,735,922 of NC_060919.1, forward strand.
ATCGGGTTGTCCAACTGAAATAAAAAGGGAATCATGAACATCTAATAGTGCACTCATCTTTTCTACTACAACAATTACTCAACCTCTACAAGTGACAAGAACCGTGAACAACGATAGCTAAATCCTTTGCACATCCATAAGGTTTCTTCGGACAAATTATATGCCATGCTGGGGAAGAAAACAAATGGAAAAAATATAATTTACCAGTACTGAACTTGTTCTTATTTCATTTCAACTTTTGGTGCTAATAATCATTCAATTTTTGTGTTGCTTTGGTACTATTCTAGTAAGCTTAGCAACTGAACGATTTAGATAAAGAAAAAAAAAACATAATGCACTGTATGTTTGCTTACAAAAACAATTCAATCTTAAACAAAATTTTGTTTAAAAAAAATTTTATTTTGCAGTTTCACAAAAAAAAAATTTCAAATAGTAAGTTTTCCTCCATATAACCCATCTCCCCAACACTCTCCTGCTGGGCTTCGACTTTTCAATTATTTTTCATATGAATTTTAATAATTCTTAAGCCAAGAAATAATCAATTTGGAAATAATACGCGATATTCAACGTTCCAGCAATAAAAAAAAGTTATAAAAATGAAATTTGGATTTTTAAAAGATTTTGTTCATGTCAGGAATGGAACCACCAACTACCAAAACAGATTTGGTGCTAAATTTTACCAAATTATTATCGTGGTTAATTATTCTTAAAAAATAAAAAACAGCTCCATTTTAATAAAAAAAATTTCGAAATCGATCAGATGTACTAATCTAGACGACCCCGTGACATGGGCGCATACACCCGACAAGCCGCAGTTGTCACCCTATCAGACCAAATGAGTAGGGGGCTTTCCGTTCATGATCAATCCAGACGCTCTCACCACTACGCCATACGCGTCTAACATAACTCGCGTCTTACATAACTTTATTTTTAATGTTGACTATATTACTATAAATCATAAAAGTATGGACTCATGAATTTCCGCATACAGTTCACGACCCAAGACGTGCACCAAAATTTCAGTTAACTTTTGCATGAACAAAAATCAATTAGTCATGCAATAAATTTTAACGTATTCCGACTTTACGTAACGCTGAGCTAGATCTCAGTCAATTACTTAAACGGGAATGACATTTTGACTGAAGCACCCTTATCCTGTAACATTTCTGTATAATCTAACTAACTAACAGTACCCAATAATAACCTAACATGATCTAACTGACTCTTACTCGCACAACTACTAACAGTCTAACACTATGACACTGCATCATTAAAAATAAAAAGTTAAATAAACACATCAGGGGAAGCCAGATTGATTATTTACCGTAAGAACAAATCAATTACGGCAGCGTGCTCTTACCATCATTAAAAAAAAATAACAAATAAATTCACAACTTAATCACAATATAGAAAAAATTAATCTTTTACCGCTTGCCGATTGAAAGAAAGGGTTGAAGCTGTCTAGTAGATTGACTGAAGCAGCGGCTCCCGATGTCGAAGATGGGCACCGATCTAATTTGGTACGACACTGGAAAATTCGGTTGATGGTTTTCTTTGCTGGATTCCCATTCCAATGGGATTGATTCCAGTGGGGACCAATAAGCAAGTTGCTCCTGGATGAGACATGTGAGCTGTTGCGCATCCAAGAGAAATAAGATTTTCTTCAGCCCGATGAATGATTTGGTCCACGATCCAAACTTGGCAGCACTTCACGGAATTCCAATTCCAAGTCTATTTTCAAAGTAGTAACAAAATAGAACAAAAATTACCGTTTAATTTAAGTCCCAATAGTCATAATTTGCACCCACTAATTTCCATGGAATAACCACCAGACTTTCCCGGTTGCGGCTCGATTTGTTCAACCGGATTAACGGTGGGCGAACTAGGACCACTCTGATGCGAAGCAAACGGCCAAGCAAGTAATTGTCGAATCAGTTACACTAAACAGGCGCTCGTTATCCCAGGAACATTTGGCAGCTGCTGTTGAACTTGAGATGAACAGTGGGTCAGTGGCAATCACTCTCGGAACCTAATTTCAAACTGTTATAGAATCACAGATTAGAAATATGCAACGCAACTAGAAAATTAAAAGTTCACTTTCATTTCTTTGTTTAACTTCGTAAACCCAAAGTTTGCTGAGTCAAACAAAATCATCTCCGGTTTGGTGGGCAATGCACTATTTGTGGCATTTGGGATTGTTGGTATACATCATATAGCCCTTTGAACATGAAATTAAAGAAATATGCTTTGGCACAGGGATCTAGGTATATAACCAGTTTGCTTGTAAAAAAACGTACACGAATATCAAAGCGATTGAGTTACCAGGCCTCCAGCCCTCTACACTGATTTCGAAGGTAACTTCAACTTTGACTAGTTATGAAAATGATTACGTACTTTAGGAATTAAAATATTCAAGCATTACACAGCGAACATATTGCAATGTAATCTTTACCCAGAATAGTTTAACATCACCGTATTGCGGACTTGCAATGGTCTGATATGATACATGATATTGCCCACCTCCCGCCATCTTCTTTCAGTTCTTTGACGATATTTTGGTCGTCTGACCCGACATTGCCAGGTTTTAGATTAACGATGCTGTTCTCTCACATTTTCATTACACATTTGCATTCCAAAATGGCAAAATGCAAATTAGAAGTTGAACTTTTCTACATTTTTTTTAACGCTTGAACGATCAGCCAACGACCTACATTATTGAAAATACTGATTCTGACAGCCTTGCAAAATGCAAATTTACCCTCTTGTTTTTTTCGTTATTGATGCTAGATGGCAGCATTGTGTGTTTGTTTCCTTCTTCGCTAGATGGTGTTGGGGGGATTCCCATTTTGGTGAGCTCAATTAGGCGCGTTTTTCAATTAAGTTTTGGATTGCAGAACCGCAGGGCGGTGGGAGTGGCGTTAATGCCCTGTACCTGTACAGTTATTCAAGCATGACGACTCTTCGCTTGACGAACACTTTGATTGACAGTAAACTGGCTCACAAAAGAAGTAGAAATTGAGTTTAGGTTTCACGGGTGTGGCACTGTCAACTACCAAAGCCAATGAAAGTGAAATAAATAAAGAATCTAAATTGGTATTTTCTAGGCGGAGTACAAGTACATTAACTTGATTGACGCTCGCAATGAAACCTTTTCGCTTTTCCTATCTATATGCGAGTTCTAATGACTTGGAGACTGTAATAGTGGTCATTAAGTAGAATAATTGGATATCGATTAATTGGAAAAAATAGCCTTTTAAAAGCCGGCAGTAAGCGATGCAGCTGCACACTCTTTTAGTCGTGGCGAAACAGAAGAGTTGCGATGGCTAAAACTATTCATTACGTGAGTCTCACCATTCTGGTGCTAGCCTTGTTTGCAAATCCTTCTTCTCCGTTGGAAGGAAATCAACTGTTCAATTTGATCCTAACGCTGAAAAATCCCGTCTGTCCGAGTATCGTTTTAATTTTTGACCAACTCTCCTGGGACGAAGAGTTGGAGGACCTGTCGGAGGAATTATTCCAACTTAGCTACTCGAATCCAATCATTTTACTTTCGAGTCATCAAAATGTTTTACAAGAATGCGCAAGGAGCAAAAGCAAATGGAATAACTTGGGAGCCATCGCTTGCAGTAACGTCATCATTTTCAGTCGTCATCCGGAGGAACTAGGGCGGATTCACCATCAGCTGACGGACTGCATCTACGCCTCTCAAATAGTTATCGTAGCCGAGATGGCGTCCAATTGGGCCGATCTCTGGTTGAAAAAGATGAAGAGCGAAATCATCGTCCTGATCCTTCGGGAACGTCACAAAGGTCTCAGAGAAATTCGTCACTGGATGACCAACAACGAAATCAATCGCGTCAAACTCTTGCGCAAATCGAATGTCAGCAGGAAAGAGTTGGGATTTGAAACTAATAGAAATCTGATGGGCCGTAATTTAATAGTAGCCACTTTGAATTTCCCGCCGGTTGTGTTCATCAGCAACCAGTCGATCTACGGCATCGAGCCTTCGCTCATGGAAGTTCTGGCCAGCGATTTGAACTTCACCTTCGACTATTTCCCCGTGTCGCCCAACGAGATGTGGGGCTCCGTCTCCGGAGAAGGTGAGAACCTAACGGCTACGGGCCTTTTGGGAGCGCTGATGAAGAAAGAGGCCGACGTGGCGCTGGGCAATCTCTACATTGACTACACCCGTCTATCCATCATCGGATTCAGCTCGTATTACAAGATTTCCGAAGAGTGTTTCTCGGTGCCGGCCACTCGCCCTTATCCAAAATGGAAGGCCTTGTATTATCCGTTCTCCAACCAAGTGTGGATCGCCACCATCTTGTCCATCTTCTTCGTCATTTTGACGCTGCGTCTGGTAGCCAAATGGTCGATCGAGTCGTCGGTGGTCGACGCTTATTATCACGATCCAGTTTTATGTTTCTTGACCGTCTGGGGCCATTTGTTCGGACTCCAACAAGCCCAGGAAATTCGATCGATGGCCAATCGGATTTTTCTCGTTTGGTGGCTGTTCGGCGCTCTGATTCTCTCGACCGGCTACCGATCGGGATTGATTTCTTTCATGACATTTCCGTTCACCCCTGCGCCGATCAACACGATCGAGCAGCTGGTGGCCAGTCCCATCAAAAAAATCATCTACGACCCGTTGATGAAGGAGATCCTGATGAAATCGGACAATGCGCTGCAGAGGCAACTGGGCAGCCAAGTCGTCACCAACGACAATTTGACTTACATGTTCTCGCTGATGGATTCCGGCGACTGGGCGGTGGATGCCAACCTGGACAACCTGCGCTACGTGGTGGCCACCCAGTACCCGATGACCCAGGATGGACCTCGAGTCCACCTGATGAGCGAGTGCGTTTTCTCGATGAGGGCCGCTCTGGGCCTGCAGAAAGAGTCGCCGTTGAAGCTTTACTTTGACCGGGAAATTCAAAGAGTCATCGAAGCCGGTCTGGTCGAATACCACCGGTCCAGATTCGCTAAAAAGGCCGTCACCTGGAACCCCAAAACGTCGAAGAAAAAAATGGTAGCCTTCTCTTTGGACAGCCTCCAAGGAGCGTTTTATTCCTATGCCATTTTTGTGTCATTATCCACTCTGGCGTTTATTGGCGAATTGATTCACGCATGGATCAAAACTCGATTTCTAAAAAAATAATTTATTTAGCTTTTAATGTTCGATATTATCTTATATAACTTCTATTATTTGGTAGGTTATTGATGCACTTGCCAAAACATAAAGTTGGAATCAATATCCGTCTATTTGTAGTAGAAGACAACGATCACTTGATGAATAAGTAGACTATAAGTAGACACCGTCACACAGATAAAATATGATTGAACTAACTTAGTTGATTAACCAGAACCCTTAAGTGGAAAAACAGTTAATCAACAAAACGACACTTGTCTTTTTTTTTCGTTGTCCGTCTGCCCGTGGCCGTTGCCGTTGCCGGATTTCTGTTTCTTTTGTTATTTTTGTAATAGGTGTTATTTGAATACACGCTAATAATCCACAATTCATCAACTTATTAATATGCTATAAATAAATCCACAATATCACTCTGTTAGTTTTGCTACCGATGTACGCTAACTGGAATTAGAGATAAAGGACCCATGCAGAAAAGCACCGCAGAAAATTATTGTCAGTTCCATATCAGTGCGTGGGTACACGACACTGATATTTAAGACGATAACGATGAACTAGGGACTCGTCTAAATATACATGGCAAATAGTTTTAAGATGATAACATTCTGCCGAGTCATGCCCAGCACCTCGCCCCCCCACCCTATATAATTGTCGATACTACTTGTTGGGTATACATACACCTAATAACTCTAGTCACGTCCATCTCCGCCCCAAAAAATCCTCTTCAACAAGTAGCCATAAGCCTATGTATATAGAAAGATAAGCCTCTGTACATGTTGATGACGAAACTCTAATGGTGATGGACGCTTCAATTTTCAGCGGAAGTGACTGGGCAAACACAATATCCCAAAATTGATAAACACAAGTTTCTGTTATTACATAACGCTTGAAGTCGCTAATATCCTACAACTAGGTCGCGCGTACAAAGTCTTACACAGTCAAGTACTATATCAACAGGAGCAGCAGCCTAAGTTAATATTAACACAAGAAGAACCCTAAGACAGCAGAGGAGGGGGAAATATGGAAAGCAGATAACCGCATTCTTTCTCACACGGAAATCTCAAAAGTATCTGTACAGCGCGTCTTATATTGTCCTCTCATTTCGTTGACCTATTCAATATCCGCCCATCTCCAACAGCCTGGACCGTATATAAAAACGGTAGCCGCATCTCATATTTAGCACAATTCAGCTGGCCAACTGGAAGAGGGCAGTCCAGCTACTGCTGCGCACAAAACCATTCCGCTAAAATGATGAACTATTGTAGTTCCCAGTACTTTTTCTTTAGTGCATTTCTGTTATCCCTGACATTAATCATGTGCAATGGACAAATGTTGCTGGGCGTCCAGCAACTAGCCCGTCAGCGGATGCAGCAGCAATCGTGGTCGGATTTGATTACGAGAGAATCGGAAGGTGAAAACGTCATTCCAGCAGGTACTAGCTCAGACATCAGAGAACAACTCATCGAACTGCTCGGCAAATTGAAAACTTCTTTGCTCCCGATGGCCACTTCGGATGGATTCAACATCAGCCAGCAGTGCATCGAAGACAGTTTGTTCTACGTCGAAAGTCTCACGCTCAACAGGAGCAACTGGGCTCTGCAAAGTAAGTGTTTTCATATTTCTATTTTACAAAATGGAAATGATATAAAATAACACGGAATTGAAATAATTTGAATTTTTAAAAGTGCTGGAGTCATCCGCTCAGTTTCCCGCCGGAATATTCGGAGCTGGCAATTATCACGCCGAGGGTTTGTTCGACGAGTGTCTGGCAGTCCGTGCAGAGTCCAACCGATACAGGGGCCGGTATTGCACCATCTTCTTCAAACTGGAACCCGTTACAGGATCGGAAATCCTTGCAAACGACCAGCTGAACGAACGAAACGTCACATCATCTACATTTGAAGTTTTCAATCAGCTGTTGGGGTCGTCGAATCATAGTCGAAATCGAGTGGAGCCTAAACTGTCAGGCTCGGACGCTATGGCGTTTATCCTGCCCAGTTTGAGTCTCTGCATTCCGTCGTCCTGCAGCGCTTCCGATCTTGGCCAGTCGGTGGCTGAGATCATTGGGAATTACGTCATCGGGAACCAGTCGATCGTCACCATCGCCGATGAGAATTATTGCTACACCGAGGACAATTCACCTATTAAATTCGACGGTCCCGACATCGCTGTCATGTATAGAAAAACATTAAAAAAAAATTAATTCTTCGATTAATTTCTGAATTATTTTGCATATAGAGTCACGTTGAGTGTCATTGGATTGGCGGTTTTGATGGCCACTTTGCACGATTCTTGGCGGACGTACCGCGGCGTTGCCGTGACAGGCAACAAGGCCGTGAGTGTCCTGCATTGCTTCTCGGCTCTGAGCAACGGCCGGAAGATTTTATCGCTCAAATCGTCGAGCTCCGGTTCGGATAATTTATCTTGTCTCCACGGAATAAGATTCTTATCCACCTGCTGGGTGGTCTTGGGACACACTTGGCTTAAAAGTGCCATAGGGAATGTTATGAATCCCAATATGCTGGCGCAGGTATATAATTCGATCGCTTGTTTGTCATTTAAAATTTATAATGAGAACTAAATTATCGCAGGATGCTATGAGCTGGGAGATGGAAACTATTGTTAACGCCACAGTATCGGTCGACACCTTTTTCCTGATGAGTGGCCTGCTCGTTTCTTATCTTCTGCTCCGGGAACTGGATCGCAGCGGAGGCAAATTCAACGTCGCACTTTTCTACCTCCATCGATACTTGAGGTATAATCATTCCGATTTAATTAAATACATTTTAAACGATAAAATCGCCATTGAAATTTGACACAGGTTGACTCCGGTTTACGCCGTGATTTTGGGTTACATCGCCACTCTGATGATTTACCTTGGCACGGGTCCCAACTGGTACAATGTCGTCATGGCATCCGATGGATGTCGAGTTACCTGGTGGAAGCAATTCCTTTACAGTAAGTAGTCAAACTTGCGAATTTTATATCGGATAGAATAATTCTTTAATTCTATTTCTTATAATCAGTCAACAATCTCTTTCCAAACGATATAAACTCCCAGGTAAATCAAAAATACGTTGATTGAAATACCATTGCGCTCATATTATTATACAGTTAATTCATTTCAATTATTTTAGTGTATGGGGGAGACTTGGTATTTAGCAGTCGACATGCAATTATTCCTCGTTGCACCGCTCATCATTTACCCGTTGTGGCGATGGAAAAAGTCCGGAATCATTTTATTATCCGCATTCACGCTAGCCACTGTGGCCGCTAATTTTGCGGTCTATGCCCTGTACAATCTCCCACCATCTCTAATGGCAACTCGAATGTAATAATAAGATTTTTTAAAAAAATTGAATTTGCATAAATTTGCATAATTAATAATTAAATTTTGTGCAGGCAAGAAATGATGAAATTCACCTCAGATTACATGGATAATTACTACTTTAAACCGTGGACCCGAGCCCCGCCTTACCTGATCGGCATCTGGACTGGCTGGTTCCTCCATCGTGTCAAACAATCTAAATTGCGCATATCTCCGGTACAGCAGATTTTTAATGATTTATTTTGTAATTCAGCGCAATAATTATGAAGCCTATATGGATGGCAATAAAAATTTAATTTGATTTGATTTAGTGGATAGTAGCCTTATTCTGGACGCTGTCAGCTGTCATCGCCGCTTCCATCATTTACGGATTAACTCCGTACGTGAACGAAGAGCTGGTTCCAACCATCAACTGGACCGTCAAAATGACGTATGGACCCCTTCACAGAACTGCTTGGGCCCTGGTTCTGAGCTGGATTATTGTCGCCTGTATCCATGGCTACGGAGGTGAGAAACCGCTAAAAAGAACACACAAATTTTAAGTGGTATTTTTAATCTGTATTGGTCTTGATCAAAATTCATGATAGGATTTGTTAATCGATTCCTGTCTTGGCGAGGTTTCCTGCCGTTGAGTCGATTGACGTACTGCGTCTACCTCATCCACTACGACTACCTGAACGTGTTTTATTCTCTGAGTCGTAAGATGATCTATTACACGTTCCTCGATCAGTTGACAACGTTTTTCGGCATCACCGTCACTGTTTTCGGCCTGGCCTTCCTTGTGTCCGTCTGTGTTGAGGCCCCGTTTATTAATCTGGAGCGATGGCTGTTTATGATTTCAACCAAGACAAATAATGACAAAAATTAACTATTGATATTTCAGTATTATAATATTCTTATTTCTAAACAGCTCAAACAAAACTGCCGGATGAAACAAAACCCAAAACGAGTGAAGAGGAACTGAATAACGCCAATGGTGGCCAAATCAACGTTGCTTTCAACTCAGAGGAGAGTTCGCTAGAGTCTGACGCACGATGTGGCACGAAACTGTAAACTATTATACTGCGAGTCGAAAAATAAATTTGTACAACATCTTGGTGGACGTACTTAAGCGTTTATATAGGGACTGAGTTAGCCTTTAAGAGGCGCTCACCTCATACTCGTTTGGCATAGCACTTATTCAAGTGCGAAATAAGAATACAAACAAACTACTTGTACGAAATAGTAGTAAAGGTAATAGGTCAAACCCAGTAAAGGCTGATTGCGAAAAATCAGCCTCTTAGGTCCGCCCTTCACTTTTATCAGAAAGCCTCCAAACAAACCCGCAAACAAATTCATTAAAATTTTCAAAGTATACACTAATACAACTATGCAGTCTACGGAAAACGTATAGTACAGAAGATATGAAGAGTGTGGAGACGAGTTGGTATAACACTTAAAATTATTCTTCCGTAAACCAATTCAAGGAAATATTTCGGAAAACATTGCAAAAAGTAGAAGCCCCTGGGTGGGCTCGAACCACCAGCCTTCCGGTTAACAGCCGAACGCGCTAGCCAATTGCGCCACAGAGGCTTGTTCCGAAATGAATATTTATAAAATAAAATATTTGATGTAGTATTAAGTGCTTGCAAGCAGATTGAATGATTGAAAAAAAAAACTCCATGTATGCAGCACTATTTTTATTGTGTTATCAAATATCACAGGGAATTCGAATCCAAGATTTTATGAATGGACGAATTAAATGTCTACTTTTCAAAAACGTAATCCTTTGGTGACGCTCATGGGGTAGTGGTAGGAGCGTCCGGATTGTTGGGCACAACGCACCTCACAGGGTAACTCTGTTACATTGCACTACTGTGAGTAGACGTCTGCGGCTTGTCGGGTGTGTATGCGCCCATGTCATGTGGGGACGACAGTGTGCACGTTGTCTGGTGATCCGTTTTATTTTTCTGATAATTAGTAATATTTTTAACAACAAAAAATAATTTGAAGGGTAAACGTTCAGGTAATTGCCCGACATGAAATTTACCTGTGTCAGACTGTCAACGGTTCAAATCCTTGCACATGCAAACGTTTTAAATCCCTGATTTCCTTTTAATACGTTTTTTTTTCATATGCTAGAACGTGATTTACTATAAATGCATGTATATTTTTATTATTTTTGGGGCTGAAGAAACGATTTAAATTCATGTGAAAAATAATTTTTAAAATTGGTTCAGCAGGAGAGTGATGTGGAGATGGATAAATTCTACATAATAAAAATTCTAAATTTTATCTTATTACATTTTGTTTTTCATTTCAAGTAAAACTAGTGTTTAGATTATTTATAAGTAAGTAGGTACAGGCTAGATCTAAAATTCGAAGCATTTTATGTCACACTTTTAATGTTGACATCTGAGTCATGTACAATGCATGGCAGCTTTAAATATTCACAGAATAAAATTCACAATATTTTAATTGCTTTAATCAGCACAGTCTTCCTCCTCCATCGCCACGAGCAGGAGCCGATTGATCCAGTTGGAACCAAACATATTCGTGGGAAAATTCTCCATCCAAGCTGGGGACCGGGCTGACAGCTGACCCAATATTCCTCCATCCGGAAGGCAGTCTTATTTCTTCGCCAGAAATCGACCACTTTGACTTTGACGATCCATCACGAAACGTTGTCTCTACACACGTAACTTTATAGCCACACTCACCTCCGTTATCTGCGTGATTGACTGAGAATTTTCAGAATAAGTATACCAGTGCAATAACATAGGCTTAAGCACAAATAGAATATAAACTATGCTGGTATAACACATCTTATTAATTTGACTTACGTGGTGCTGCCCATACCAAGCCAATCAAGGCTACAAGAAGAATAAGACAATAAATTGCAATTTTACACGTCATTTTCAGCAGCTTGATAAAATGTCTGAGCCAGTCTTTAGAAATGAGCTTCAACAGTGTCAGTCGCTTCAACGTGGACTGATTAAGAAGTTTTCGAAAGATTTTTTAAATAGGTGTCTTTATACCTTGGAAAGGTTTTTAGTATACTATTACGTCACTCCTGGAAAGTATAATTAATTCTTGATCAACAACGTGACAAATACGGAGTGACTGCGTCAATGAGAAAGCTAAGTTACCTTTTTAGCATATTTGAGCAGTTCAAACGACGTATACATATTGGTCATCACGGCGAGTGGGAAAACCTGGATTTTCCATTCGACTATTATAGCGCTAAATGCGCCGTATACTTTTTTCTTGATATTGATTTTTATTCCTTAAACTAGTTTGTGAATTTTGTTTAGACATCTCCTTATAAAGTAAAATATACGATCGTCTCCATCCGGGTTAAAAAAAAATATATAACTTTCTATGAAATTCAACTCCGCTTAAATCAAATCATATTATGTATGAAAATGCTATCAAGCTATAAATCATATAACAAGCAAAGAAATTGCTAATTGAATTGCTAAGATATCCGATTTGATATTCAGTTTATTGCCACAAGAAGAAGCTCAATAATGATTATTTTACAATTCATTTTTCGTAAAGCGTTATTGAAAAACAATTAAGTCGATCGAGCTTTGAAGATTCATGAAGCTGCTATAAAGCCGACTCAACTTGCTTGGTCTGTTAAAGCATTTTTCATAAACGATACGTTTTATAGAAAATTATATAAATTGTAAAATTAATTAGTAGATAATCCAAAATTCAAATATTTTGCCAGAATACGTATATTTCCGCCTTTTAATGTTGACAGTTGAATCATATGCATTTTCGATGATCAGTTATAAAAAATACATTTTGAATTTTTTGGTCGAATTTTTGTCAAATTTCAGTCGAAGCAGGCAATTGTCGAGAGCTGCCCATATCCTATTGCTTCACCGCGAGCAGGAGCTCTTTTGTCTGGTGAGTACCAACTGAATCTCGTCGAATATGGTCCAGAGCCTTGTACTCTATCGATCATTTGTCTCCATCCGATGGGGAGTGGTCTCTGTAATTCGTCAATCCACCATTGTCCTGACCCTCGAAAACCAGGGTACGTTTATGTTTATAACCGTACTCCGGTCTTGTAACATCTCCTAAAATTTGTATGTAATTTAAAAAAAAAAAAAAATTGAGAACAAATAATAAAACGTTGTTAATATCTCTTTAACTTTTTACGATGACTATTTTATGCTTACGCTGCGGAGCTGCCGATCCCAAGCCAATCAAGGCTGCAAGAACAAGACAATAAATGGCAATTTTACTCGTCATTTTCAGTAGCTTTGAAAAACAATGAAGTCGAGCGAGCTTTGAAGATGAATAAAGCTTTACTGCTGCTAAAGCCGACTCAACTTGTCTGTGAAAGAATCTGTCATAAACGGCACGTTTTATAGGAAACTTTTTGCAAGAGCTAGTGTCCCTTCATGACACCAAGTTAAAAAAAACGAGATCTGATTTTATAAAGCTGTTTCCGCGAAATCGCAATAATTTGTTTTACATCTGGCAACTACGCATACGTCTTCCCTGCCTGTCATTCTTTCCCTTTCAGTTAATGTCGCCTGCTATTTTGGCTCATGTCGTGACAGTCAGTCTTTGATTTATTAAGCTCTGTCTAGAGTCTCTTTGATCGTGAAATACGATTTTATTGTGTGTGTTTCATCTTTCATCAAGGTACGCCCTTTGTACAATTGTTTCCCATTCATGAATCTAATTCCATATTTGTATCTTTAGCCTGAACAGATTTCAGCCTGTGTTCTTTCCTTTCTTTAAGGCTAATTGACGTGATATCGTCTATGTACATGCGGTAATTATTCTTGAGCTTAATGTATTGTTACTTAAGTCTACATTTTCATATCTCTTTCCCAGGTCCCAGATACTTGTTTCATATATCCAGTTCATGTGTGTGTCACCCGATAAGCTTCCTTGCTTATAAGGTAACTTTCCCTATCATGCCCTTCATGTATCGTTTCTAATTCTTCCTGTCCATCTCAGGTACCTCACACGTATACTCTGTACACATCAACACCTGACCCTGTACATATTCCATCGCTCTCATTTTATTCACCACTCATCGACTTTAATACATTGGATGTTAGAGAGAGAGAGAACGAGCATCCATCAATCACTGGTTCCAACATTTAGAGGGAACATTTGGTCCTTCGAACCGGAGACAGCAATCTTGTTTCCAGTCACTTTCCGGTCGTTCAAGTCGACACGTCCAGTTCATCTAGTCAACAACTCTTGTTGGCCTAGTCATCTTCAAGTCCAGTCGCTCCCTGCTGTGATGCTGTCAGCTGTTCATCTAGTCAACAACTCTTTGTTGGCCTAGTCATCTTGTGTTTCCAGTCACCTTCCGGTCGTTCAAGTCGACACGTCCAGTTCATCTAGTCAACAACCCTTTGTTGGCCTAGTCATCTTCAAGTCCAGTCGTTCTCTGCTGTCAGCTGTTCATCTAGTCAACAACTCTTGTTGGCTTAGTCATCTTCAATTCCGGTCGTCCATCTTGCCAACGCTGTCGCTGTATCATCTTACGGCTGCTTAGCTCTTTACAGCCTGCTCTTCTTCAAGTCACTCGTGAGCTTCCCTCATGAGTATGACCGAGCAAGTCAGTCGACCAGCACCAGGGGAAGAAGATGAGGAAGAGGCCACGCTTACAGCTGATTGGCAGCAGAACCAGACCAGTCGGACGGCAGCATGGATCAAGGCAGCAAGAACTAAGAGGAGGACACTCCGTCAACAAATCACCTCGACGGGGAGGCGTATTGAGACTCTAGTTCAGTCTAGGGGCTCCAGAGGGGCTATATTGGGCCTTATTCGACACTTCGATGAACTTCTACTCCGAGCCTCCCATCTGCAGACAGAGTTGACATCAGTGGAAGACGACGAGGAGGCGGAGCGTCAAGATAACCTGCATCTTACATATGTCACTCGTGTCGGCGAGACCACCGAATGTGCCCAGTCCTACTTGGCCAGCAGGGAAGGAGAAGCCGCGTCCGTGGTTGGTGGCAATGTTCCAGCGGCTCCTGCCGTCTCGCCGTCGGAGATTCGACGCCGCGAGCAAGCTCGCCTGGAAGAGATAGCAATCGCCCAGAGGAGGTGTGACGATGCCCGGGAACAAGCGAATCGAGTCTGGGAAGAATGTGAAGCAGCACAAGCGGCCCTAAGACAGCTAAGCGGCCGACCAGCAGAACCAGACCAACACTCTTCCGTCAGCCAACAATTACCAGATGCAAATCCCTTGGCCAACGAATGGCTCGCACGGCAACGGCGCATCAACAACATCAGCAATCTGAACATCAACAACATCAGCAATCTGAACAACAACAACAACAATCAAGAAACACCCGACGATTGGATTGACCAGTACAGCGCCGGCCTGCTACCTCCCATCTCCAACAATCTTTCTGCTCGTTCTGCTGTCTCGGCGGAACTCGCATCTTACCACGGGAGATCTTTAGAGTGGTTCGAATGGATCGACCTCTTTCGTGCTCTGGTTCACGATACGCCCAAATCGCCTGGGGAGAAATTGGCCCTCTTGAAGCGATACCTGAAAGAAGAATGCCTCGACGTCGTGTACGGTTTAGGTGGCGGCGAGACGGCATATATTCAAGCGTTGGTGCGTCTGAAGGAGACTTATGGACGACGCGACGTCATGAGAGCCGCACATCTTCAAGCTCTCGACCGGCTGGAGCTGAAAGAAGAAGCTGGAGCGTTTAAAAGATTCGCCGAAAAGGTCCGTTCCCACCTGTTCGATCTTAACCGGATTGGAGAGACGTCCACAGCCGACGTGATCGAGAAGATCTGTCTGAAACTGAACCTTCAAGACCGACTCGTGTGGAACGAAGAGCGTCACGGCCGCCTGGAGAAGAGGAGTCTGAACGATTTTGGGACCTGGCTCTGTTCGAGGGCATCGGCATACCAAAATGCGTACAGTATTGCTGCCAGTCAAGCAAACTCATCGGCTCCCGTGAACGAAGGTTTCACCCGTCGAACAAGAACTCATCAAGCGTCTACAAAAACGCACGAAGGTGGTTCCAGCACGCAATCTAGCAAACCCTTTTGCTTTAAATGCGAGAAGAGTCATCGGCTAGCAGACTGCGAGGACTTCAAGGCGCTTCCCATTGGCGAGAAGATATATTTCTGTATGAGAAGACGACTCTGTTTTAATTGTTTTAGTTGCAAACATTCTGTTCGTGAATGTCCTACTGGCCAGCCATGCAAATACGCCGACTGTCGTTTTATCCATCACCCGTTGCTGCACGGCCCAGAGGAATTGCCCGTCAAAACCGTCCATCCATCTACAGCTCGAGCGGAGAGAAATCAACGAGTGGCGCTTGGGATGCTGCGATTGCAGGTTCAAGGAAACGATGGAAGTTGGTGCTTTGCCAATATCTTCGCCGACGAGGGAAGTGACACTACTTTAGTGCGTAGCGCATTCGCTACGGCGCTCCAGATTCGAGGCTCTCCGCAAGTGCTGACCGTTGAGGGCGCCGGAGGCGTGGTGACCAGTTATCCATCCGAGTTGATCCACTTCCATGTACGCGCCGAATCCGGCGAGATCGTCACACTCGAGGGGTCTACCATGCAGAAGGTTGCCAGCCCAGCTCCGACGACCGACTGGAGTAAAGAGAAGATGCGGTGGCCACATCTACTAGATCTGCCGGTAGGAGAAGTCGGAGGCGAGGTTGACGTCCTCATCGGGACGGACCATCTTCATCTACTTGCTGCCCGTGAATCAAGAGAAGGTGAAGATTACGAGCCAATCGCGTCCAGAACTCGTCTCGGATGGATTATTCGAGGCGTTACAGACAGAGATGCTCGTGCTCTGGCCGTTCGTAGTTTTATTATTTCTGGACGGACACAATTGGATCTGTTAACTTCCGAGATGCGTCGCTTCTGCGACACGGAGGCGTTCGGAACGGAATACAAGCAAGGCTGTCTATCTCCCGACGACCAGAGAGCGATTGCGCTCGTGAAGGAGAAACCAGATTGGTCGAAGATCCCGATCACCCCCTGTGATATTCCGCAGTTGTGTGAATTGGATGAAAGGTTCCCGAGTCCCGTGCGACAGTGCCAAGAAGAGTCATTTTCAGAAGAATTACATCGACCCCGGATGAAGAAGCCGCTTTATTCTACCTCATCCCTTCTTGCACTCGCACCAATCTTAGGTGAAGACGGCCTACTCCGTCTAGGCGGACGTGCCGGTCGGGCAAGCCTACTTTATAATCAGCTACACTCGCCGTCTCTCCCGGACCGTCATCCGCTCACGGAGAAAATTGAGGAGTTGACAAAATTCATGCAAGCCTCTCGCATCAAATGGACATTTCAACCTCCACGGACTCCGCATTTCGGTGGAGCTCACGAGTCGTTAGTCAAATCTACGAAGAGAGCACTCTACAATTCCCTAGAACAGGAGAAAGGTGCGTTTCGTCATCCAACGGAAGATCTTTTACGTACTCTGCTCTACGAAGTAGCCGGTCTATTGAATACCCGGCCATTGACCTACGCCAGCTCAGATCCTTCCGACTTCCGGCCATTGACGCCCAATGATTTTCTGAATCGAGCTCCTACCGCTTATCCACCCGCCGGACTGTATGATGATGCTCAGCCACGAGATCACTATCGGTATCTTCAGCGCTCTCTCGACCTCTTCTGGGATATCTGGAAGACCGTCTATCTGCAATCCTTGGCTGCGAGAAAGAAGTGGAAAATTCGTCGCCCAAATCTGGAAGTCGGAGACGTCGTGTTGGAGATCAACAAAGGTTTCGGAAGAGGTGTCTGGAGCATCGGTCATGTCGTTCAAACGTTTCCGGGTCCCGACGGCTGCGTGAGAGCAGTAGATGTCCAACTTCCGTCCGGAATATTTCGCCGCGGGATCACAGAACTTTGCTTGCTTGAAACCAGCTCGGCCGTTCCGGCCTCGGGGGAGGATGTTTCCGCGAAATCGCAATAATTTGTTTTACATCTGGCAACTACGCATACGTCTTCCCTGCCTGTCATTCTTTCCCTTTCAGTTAATGTCGCCTGCTATTTTGGCTCATGTCGTGACAGTCAGTCTTTGATTTATTAAGCTCTGTCTAGAGTCTCTTTGATCGTGAAATACGATTTTATTGTGTGTGTTTCATCTTTCATCAAGGTACGCCCTTTGTACAATTGTTTCCCATTCATGAATCTAATTCCATATTTGTATCTTTAGCCTGAACAGATTTCAGCCTGTGTTCTTTCCTTTCTTTAAGGCTAATTGACGTGATATCGTCTATGTACATGCGGTAATTATTCTTGAGCTTAATGTATTGTTACTTAAGTCTACATTTTCATATCTCTTTCCCAGGTCCCAGATACTTGTTTCATATATCCAGTTCATGTGTGTGTCACCCGATAAGCTTCCTTGCTTATAAGGTAACTTTCCCTATCATGCCCTTCATGTATCGTTTCTAATTCTTCCTGTCCATCTCAGGTACCTCACACGTATACTCTGTACACATCAACACCTGACCCTGTACATATTCCATCGCTCTCATTTTATTCACCACTCATCGACTTTAATACATTGGATGTTAGAGAGAGAGAGAACGAGCATCCATCAATCACTGGTTCCAACATTTAGAGGGAACAAAAGCTCAACCCAAAACCCGTCAATCTTGGGAGCTAATAGTTCCAATGTAATTTTAAAAATTTGGTTTATCGAATGAATCCCACAATTCCGTATATGGTGTAAGAATGGACTGAGTTTCACAGCACCTGCTGGAAAATGCGCTTCTCACATCCTGAAAAACAAGGTGACAAAGAAGGAGAGTCTGCGTCAATTATATACCTATATATAGTTGGAAATTCCGGGAAATTCACCTTATCATAAAACATTTCTGCTTTTTTTGGTCGTCGACCTACGCAAGCAGAAAATTCTCCAGACATTCCCATTTCACGACTTGATTTCTCTATATTTGTATTTATGGAATCCTAAATTAATTATTGTCTTTTGGTAGTACCAAACAAGTTAATGGCAATTATGTATATTCTCATGTGTTTGAAAATATCTGCTATAGCCGAAATTTTATTTGGTATAGCAAATTAAACTTGCGATCGCTTCGAATGGTGCACATAAATTTAATAAATTTTCCGCCCCAAACAAAAGTGTCAC
Source organism: Daphnia pulicaria (assembly GCF_021234035.1). NCBI lineage: Eukaryota > Metazoa > Arthropoda > Branchiopoda > Diplostraca > Daphniidae > Daphnia > Daphnia pulicaria. The sequence goes on from NC_060919.1 coordinate 15,754,507, forward strand.
AGGGAATTATAGAATCGATACGAATAGACGAATAAATGTCTACTTTTCAAAACCATATGCGAACATTTCAATATTTTATTCTTTTAACAAGATTCCTTCGGTAATATCCTTCGGTAATTTTTTTAAACGTTAAAGTTAAATTTGTTTAAACGTTTGGAAAATTCTGTTTCCCTTTATTCTCTTTCATAATTAATTCTTTATAACTAATTGACTAATAATCTGTTAATAAAAAATACTATGAGTGGTGCTGTGAGTGGAATTGGAAAAATTATTAGTTACATATAAACTATAAAGAAATTGATGTGGTCTTATAGCAGTTAGATTAAACCACCGCTGAAAAAATCTTAATTCAGGCATATAACCTAAGTGTTTTATGATCGGTTCCGAAATCGATACCAATGGTAGCGTCGCTAGCGATATTACCATAGCTTTACTTCGTCTTTCGTTACATTGTTTGGTGTACTCACCAACAGGACCACGCTTTCCCTTAGACTTTATGTCAATGTTGATCTAATGGTTAGCAACCCGGGCTGCCACTCGTATGGATCGGGGTTCGAATCTCGATCAAGTCATTTAGGAAATTTAAATTTGTAACTTTTGAAAAATTACACTTATAAAACTTTCGGGGGTCAATGGAAGTGGAAGATCGGTGGTAACTCTTCACGACCGCCAAAAGATCTTGATGACTGTGGAGAGGACAAGGGAAGAAGAGAGAGATGACCCAGAGCTTCAAAATGAGTATGATCAAACATTTTTAAAATGTTCCTCAACTTCTTGGTTGATGACTAACTGTTAAAAAAAGGGGAATAGAAATTTTACTTGATCAAAAAATTTATTAAAATCAAGATCATCATTTATTAAAAACAGTAAACAAAAAGAGGCAATAATTAGAACAATAAAGACGAAATCAAACAAGAACAATAAAAATCAAATCAAATATCATCAAAATATCAATATCATATCATGAAAACTTGTCTTGCTAGGGAAGATTCAAACTTTTTTCTTTTTGTTTACACTGATGAGCACTCACTGCACTGACAGTTGGAAGGTTAAGCAAACAAAAGCGAATTCACTGCCTAGGATTCGGCAACCAGCAAGGTGACAAATACGCAAATCAAATTTTTAAAACAGTAATAAAAACAAATGAAAACCCCGTTACGCCATGTATCAAATTTTGACAGAATTATGTACAAAATTTGGTGACGATTGGTCATTCAGGGAAGAAACGTATAAAGGAACACTAAATGGACATTAAACCCTCTGAATTTCACTACTAGCTACTACTACCCTACCCCCTATACCCCACACCCTATATTGTTAAGGACCTTCGTATATAAATATACCTCAGGGATATTTATAGTTGATTTTTCTTTTTTTTTTTGTGGAAAGCATGAATTTTGGAATGCCTATTGATATACAATATTGGTAGTAATTCGTACCATTATAAAGCTTTCGATTTATGGTATTGGTACATACCGATTATTATCGGTACATGACACCAAAAAAAAAAAAACAAGCGGTAGAAATTCTAACCGCCCTGGCAACAGAACCGATAATCGGCACATATAGCATTTCCTACCGGAAAACTATATAGATTTTATTAACAGTGAACAGATGCAAATTTATACATATTATTTTAATCAAAGACGGTTCAATGACGAATTTGATTTATAGGACGGAAAGTCCCTCCCCAGCCACGGTGAAGGTTATCGAAGGAAGCGGTTTGTTATTATTAAGTGCGTGCGTCCGTGTCGTTCAACCGTGCTTGATTAATACTAATAATGATAAAACAACTTGATCAACTCCGTTATTTTCAGGTTATTAATATATATGTTGTTGGGTTTATTTTGTTTTTGCTCTGATTTCTTGACTGAAGAATTTATTTGAATTCATTTACAAATTAATGAAGATTTTACTGTGTATTAGAGTGAGAAGACTGATATTCTTTTACATGTGGTAAAGCGATTTATTTTTTCTGCTTGGATTAGTTAATTTTTTTTTTCAAACCAACACCGAATAAATGTGATGAACAGTTTTGAATTTTCTATTTGGTTTTGAATTTATCAAATTAGCACAGACTGCCTCCAGGAGACCTTTTATCAAGTGCAAACCAATTTTTGGTAAGCGTAATTACTCTTCCATTGGTCGAGCTTGCCTCTGTACCCAATCCTCTCCATCCGGACGGGAGTTGAATTAATCTTCCGTCAGTCCACCATCTTGACTTGGTTGAACCATCGGGGAATGTTTGCCTTTCACAAAAATGTCTGTAACCCAATTACGATCTTCTATTTTCTATAAAATGGGGATGTCATCGGGGGTTGGCAACTCACAACTTGGGTGTACGAAGATTCGGGATTCTAGAGAGATTCTAGAGATTCCGAAAGATTCTATGAGAGGAGAGATAGGGAGATTCTGGCCAGGGCGGACCAGGGTGTACGAAGATTCTGGGGAGTTGCCAACCCCCGGATGTCATCATTAAAAACAAAAATTAGTTTATATCGTAAAATAAATACGAGAACAAGTACAGTAACTTACGCGGAGCCGCCGATACCAATCCAATCAAGGCTACAAGAAGAAGACAATAAATGGCAATTTTGTACGTCATTTTTAAAAGAAGTAAGTCGAGCTTTGAAGATTGAGCTGTACCGCTGCTAGAGACGACTTAACTTGATCTGTGAAATAATTTGTCATAAACGAAAGTTTATAAAGACCTTTTTCACTCCTTTCTGGGGTGAGTAGAATATATAGTTGCGACCGAATAAGCGGCTGTTGCACAATGTTTGGCCGCAGAGGAGGTGGCCTCTTGGGCGGGCATCATTGCCGGGCGGCGACGGCAGCGGAGGCGGCATCAGAGGAAATGGCTTAGCGCTATAATGGCGATCTGCTAGAAAGAAAGAAAAAAATTAAAATATTTAACGCCACAAAACAATTTTTGAATCGTCAAAAGTCAAAGAAATTGAAGTGACTTACAGAAAACTGAATTCAGTTGGAACAAGAAAGGCTGCTCGTTTATATTCCACTGTCCTAATTATTGTTGTCATTATATTACCCGGTCATATGGAGTATTACCGGGCCCCAAAAAATATAAGAACTATAACGGTTTTTATTTACCTGCAGGGTTCATGCAAATTAATAAATCACCAGACTAGTCTAATACTTTTAAAAATAAAAAAACGTTGGCGCTCATAGAGTACCGCTGGTTATAGAGCGCCCGGATGTGTCTTGTAGTAAAACTAGTGTACAACTATTATAAGTAGATCTCACATTCAATGATTTCGGAAGATTTTATATTTACACTATTAATTTCATTCATATAATATACATGTTAAAATGGCAGCAGCTTTAAATAATATTCACAAAATAAAGTTCACAAAATAATTTCATTGAATCAGCATCATCAGTGCTTCCTCCTCCGTCACCGCGAGCAAGAGACGATATGTTCAACAGATGGATCCGATTGATACCAAACATATTTGTAGGTAATTTCTCCATCATCTCTATTAGACTGTATGAGTTTGCCAGCTGACTCCATATTTCTCCATCCGGACGGAAGTCGGGTTTTTTCCATTGAAATTGACCACTTTAACTTCGACGGTATATCGCGATACGTTATTGTCTCCACACACGTAACCTTGTATCCGTAATCACCTCTGTTGGGTCTACCTGTGAATTGCACATGAATTTTTAAAATGAGTAGGGCTACCAGTGCGATAACATAAACAAAATTAATAACTGTGCTAAAACAAATATTAACATTTCTTTAATTTGACTTACGTGGAGCTGCCGATACCAATCCAATCAAGGCGACAAGAACAAGACAATAGATGACAATTTTGCACGTCATTTTCAGCTGGTTAAAAATGTTTGAGTCAGGCTTTAAAAATGAGCTTCAATTGTGTGAGCCAGTTGAACGTAAACTGATGAACAAGTTTGCGGTAAGTTATTTTATATAGGTTACTACAAGTGAGTGTCTACTGTCCTTGAAAAATGTTTTCTGTTCATTGACGTCTTTTCTGCGTGCACTAGCTCCCGGATAAACTAATTATATAAATCTTGGCCAAGCAACATGCTAAATATGGAGTGCCTACGTCACTGAGTACGTAGCCTATATGCCAAGCTACCTGGTTGGCATTTTAGCAATTCGATCGAGGCTATACGGCGGGAAACGGGAAACCCCGGATTTTACTGTTATGGCGCAATGTGCATGTTATACACTTGTTTATTGATATTGATATTGATTTAATCCTTGAACTAATTTTTGAATTCTGCTTCCGTCTCTTTGAATGAAGTAAATACGATCGTGTCCGGGTTTGAAAATAACTTTCTGAAATTGAAATCCACTCAAATCAAATCATGAACACTATACTATGACCTGCGGACGCTGGAAGAATGGATGCAACTAAACGTGAGAATAAGGTAATAAACCATCTTCTGCGAAATGATTTGAGGCAATCGATTAATAGTGATGCTTCTGAAAATCTAATCTCGATATTTTCTCAGAATTGGCCTTGGGGAAGGTCATCACTCTTAAATGTTATGACTCTGCAGGAGAAAAATCAGAGTGCCTACCTTTGGGATTGATGAGTTAATGGTATAATCATAATTGTTTATTTGTTATTTATTATACCGTGACTTCCTTATTGGCCGTTTAACTATTTCACGATAAGATTTTTAGTGTTTAGTGTATCCATAACGTCTCCATACGTCCATAGACTTTTGCATATTGTTTGAACTTTGAAGTGTTTAAAATTAAACAATTTTTTGGGAATTCGATTGTTTAACCTTAACCGCAGACAAAGCTGTGAGGTACAAAACAGAGCCTGGCCTGCATCATCGCTGTAAAAATGTGTTATTCAATTAACCCCGCGTTGATTGAGATAACAGATGAAACGGCAAGAGAAAACTTGCAGTCGACATATTTATGCAAGTGTCGGAGGCAGGTCACAGGATAATATACGGCAAATAAAAGTTACAAAAATCAAATGACCACCCAATTTTCTGCCGGGACATTTCAATTGCCATATGTATGGGGAGTCACGACATATCTTGCATAATAATAAAAGTATTTCAATGAACCATAAAAGGGAAGGTTCTGGGGATGGTAACTGACTTGAGGTCACGCTCTTACTTCATTGGCTGCCTACTGGACCTTAATTCGACCGTCTAGCGTTACCGAGTGAACGGTAACCGTCGACTATCGTCAGGGGCTAAGCGTAAGACTAACAGACACAACTTCATATTGTGACCAGCATGTCGAGAAACCGGGGTTTAATGGGTTACGATCCTTATGATAGACGTCCTTTATAGCAACAGGCCGTCTAACAGATCGGGAGGTGAGTTTAGAAGTGAGATATATATCTTGAATCATCGCTTATTATTGACCCGTATATTATTATTGAAGACGGTATATTGATGAAGAGCATTCACATCATTTAAGACACACAGTTTTATAGACACAATTTCAGTGGGAGTATTACACAATTGAGAGATGCAGGGAGTCGAACACGGGACTATTTGATGCGATGCGAAGATGATGACCGTTGCTCGTTGAGTGCAAATCTTGATGTGAATTTAATCGAGTCAGGATGGACGACCTCTAATCGACGGCAGTGACGCCTATGACCTTGCGCATCTCCTGGCTTCGGCTCCAAATTCACGCAACATTGAAGAACATTGTTCTTCTACCCGATGTAATTCCTGGAATGAATTGATTAATGAATAGATATGACAGTCATTCAATTGACAAAATATTTTTTCAGATGCAGTGCCTAAAAGCTATATTTATAATTATAAATCATAATACTAATAAACTGGAAATTGCTGGCGCTTGATTGACTTCGAAGAAATATGAATTGTTATTGTATTTATTTTTATAAATTTCCAATTCAAAATTCTGGCTATGAATCTAATAACTGGAAATTGCTGAAGTTTCATTGGCTATTATAGGAAATGAGATTTTATATCTTCAATTCTTTAATGGTATAGCTATAACAAACGGTTCACAAAATTTTATTTAATTCAGCAGATTTTTCCTCCTCCATCACGGAGAGAAGGAACCGATTGATCCAGTTGATACCAAATGTATTCGTAGGAATATACTCCATCGCTAGGGACAGGGCTGGCAGCTGACCCAATATTTCTCCTTCCGGACGGAAGTCTTATTTTTTCCGCTGAAATGGACCACTTTGCCTTAGTCGATCCATCACGATACGTTGTCTCCACACACGTCACTGTATTATCCATACTCACGTCTGTTTTCTGTAATTGAATGTGAATTTTCAAAATGAGTTAATAAACTATGCTAACAGTTCTTGATAAAAATTTGCCTTACGTGGAACTGCCAATAATATCAATCCAATCAAGGCTAAAAATAGAAGACAATAAATGGCAATTTTGCTCGCCATTTTCAGTAGTTTTTAAAAGAAGTCTAAGTCGAGCTCCGAAGATTATAGTTTACTGCTGCTGAAGCTGTCTCAGCTTGGTCTGATATGGAATTTTGCAAATGGCTCTTTATGTACGTCTTTTTTCTGACGAAGTGTACTCGTTTTTTAACTGGACTTGGGTTCACCGAAATAAAAAAAATAAATCTGATCTAATTGCCCTAAAAAAACACGTTATCCTTTCAGGAAAGATCCAGAGAATGGGTTAACTGGAAAAAAAATATGTATCTGATTCCCATTCCCGTATATACAATGGTGTAACACGAATTTATATACGTGGTGTCTTGATTGGCGATGAGCTGTGATTATTTTATTTTATAAATTTTTATTTATTTTATATTTTATTTTGCCTTTAGAAAACCTTAAAAAATTACAATAATGATATCGAATAAAATAATCAGTGTAACTATAATAACCATAACGATTTTTACTGCTGTGGTGTCTATACGATTATTATTATGTTACCAAGTGAATGAAATGATGGTGAATAAAAAATTTTATTCATTCAACACTTTTGTATTTCTCGTTTTAGAAATATGAATTTAGCACTCAATTTCTGATTCTTCAGTCAATTGATACCAAGTTTTGGTATACGTCGTTACTCCGTCTTTGGTCGAGGTTGATTCTTTAGTCAATTGTTTCCATCCGGATGGGAGTTGGACTAATTCAGACCCCGAATTAAAACTCGTTGATCCATTCGACGTTGTCTTTTCACAGTAATGTTTAAAACCTTGCGATCTTCCAGTTTCTAAATTTTGTATGATATTTAAGAAAGAAAAATTTTCAAAAATAATACGAGAACAAATACAGTAACCGAAATAAATATTTCTTTAACTTTTAACGATTTTTGACTTACGTGGAGCTGCCGACACCAAGCCAATCAAGGCTAGAAGAAGAAGACAATAAATGGCAATTTTACAAGTCATTTTCAGCAGCTTTAAAATAAAATTAAGTCGAGCTTTGAAGATTATTGAGCTGTACCGCTGCTAGAGACGACTCACTTTGCTCTGTCAAATAATTTTGCAAATGGCACTTTTTATAGGAATTTTTGTAATAAGGAGTGTACTCGCTTTTACCTGTCTTCTGGTTCACTGAGTTAAAAAATAAATCCGATCCAACTGCTCAAGCAAATTCTCGTTATCCTCCCTCGAGTTTATAAATGTTATGCGAATTGCTGTGTATACTTTAAACCCCATTTCCGTACACGGTGCTGTAAGAAGTGACCGAGTTATCCATCTTGCCCGCAACTTGCTCATAGTGGAAAACATCATGGTGACAAAGTAGAAGAGTTTGCGTCGTCAAGCTAAGTACGGGAGTTAGAAAGCCATCTAATTATTAGCATTTCTCCGGCCAGTTTCCCGTTATATCGACTTTCACGTACGAAAATTTGTGTATTCCCAAGACGTTAACGTTTTAGGGATATTTCTAAAAATTTCTCATATCGCATAATATAAATCAATTTATGCATTTTGGCAATCGTGGCAGGAATATAAAAAAATTCTTCTTAATTTAATTTCAAAAAGTCTAAACAAGAACATCGCAATGCTAACGAAATCAGCTAGCAACAAAAATTTGCCAACTTGGCGAGTTATGTGTTTAAATTTACCTATGCGTAGATAATAACGTACATAAAAGCATAAAAGTGGAATAACAATATTATTGAAAACAACCAGTGTAAACTAACAATCGCAAAAATGATTTGAAAGTACTCCTGGGTGCTGCCGACGTACAGAGAAAGCAGCTGTCTATGAGACGTACTGTATAAGCTGTAATAAGTCAGCGAATTTCAATTAGGAAAGAAAGCCCCGCCCTAGCAGCCGCGACGAGGGTTATTGACGGAAGCGGTTTGTTATCAGGTGTGTGCGCGTCCGTGTCGTTGAACCGTGCTTGATTATTCTTTTTATAATACAACTTGACCAACTCCGTTATTTTCAGGTTATTATGTATGTTGTTTGGTTTATTTTGTTTTAGCTCTGATTTCTTGACTGAAGAATTTATTTGAATTCATTTAAAAGTAAATTAAGATTTTATTGCAGAGTGTGGACAATGATATTCTGTTCCATGTAGTACAACGATTTATTTTATTATTACTTGGATATATTATAATTGGTGGCTAAGGCTAAATGGTCGTCTTCATTTATTTTATCTGTCATTTTTGTTTATCGAAATATTTTCATTGGTGTAGAAAGACTCCCCCTCCCCCCTGGGAGTCACGTTTTATTGGTAGAACGATTTCTTCTATTCATTAATTTGAATCCTTTGAACAGCGTATTATATGTGTGATAAAGAGTTTTGTATTTCTCGTTTTAAAGGTATTTTAAATTTTCGCACTTAACATCTGTTTCTTTAGTCAGTTGATACCAAGAATTGATATGCGTAGTTACTGCTCCGTCTTTGCTGGTCGAGCTTGATTCCTCAGTCGATCCTTTCCAGTCGGAAGGGAGTTGTACTGTCTCATACCCAAAAAAATATTGCGTATTTCCACTGCTGGTCGTTTTCTTTTCACAATAATGTTTAAAACCTTGCGATCTTCCAGTTGCTAAATTTTGTATGGGATTTAAGAAAGAAAAATATTTAAGAATAAATACGAGAACAAATGTAGTAGAACCATAGTTTGACTTACGTGGAGCTGCCGATACCAATCCAATCATGGCTACCAGAAGGAGACAATAAATGGCAATTTTACAAGTCATTTTCAGTAGTTTTGAAAAAAAGAATTAAGTCGAGCTTTGAAGATTGAGTATAGCTGTACCGCTGCAAGAAAAGACTCAAGTTGGTCTGTGGAATCCTACTGCAAACGACACTTTTTATAGGAATCTTTGTACTGAAGACTGTACTCGTTTTTACCTGTCTTCTGGTTCACAGACTTAAAAGAAGAAATCTGACCCAAAAGTGCTGAAACCCCCGTTACCTCCGCTCGCGAATTAAAATGTTATGCGAATTGTGTATGCATTAAACCCCATTCCCTTGTACGGTTCTGTAGGAAGTGACCTAGTGACCAGCTGTTGAAAATTTTGCACAACTTTGTATAAATTCGAAAACCAGGTGACGAAGCTGGAGAGTTTGCCGTGATCAAACTAAGTACGATGCTGGAAATCTGTAATAAGTTAGTGAATTTCATTTAGGACGGAGCGGAGAGCCCCGCCCAAGCCGCGACGAGAGTTATAACGAAAGCGGGTTGTCAGTTGCACCGAGTTAAAAAAAAGAGATGTACATATGTAAGAGCTCAAACAAAAACACGTTCCTCATCACGTTCCTCGCGAGTTAAATTTATTGCAAGTAAAATTATGTACACTCCCATCTCTTATTTGGTTGGAAGTGATCTAGTTACCCAACTGCTGAAAAACACGCTTTGCCATCATTGCGAAACAAGTCGACAAAGTTGGAGATTTTGCATCATCAAGCTAAGTGTGGTAGTTAGAAAGCTATCTAATTATTAGCATTTCTCCAGTTTTCCGTTATGCATCGGCTTCCACGTAGGAATAATCCGATATTCCCAAGACGTTGACGTTTTGGGGATAGGCTATATTTCTCCATATTCTCCATATTTCTTATTTCTTGTAAATCAATTTATAAAGTTCGCCAATCGGCAGGGCCAGCATAGCTAATAATTATTGTCTTCAATTCCATTTCTAAGAAATTGAGCAAGAACATCGCAAAATGCTCGTGAAAATCTTTATTTTAAAAATTGGCAGCTGAACCAATATTTCTCCATCCGGACAGTTACAAAAGAGAAATCTGATCTAAGAGCTCAAACAAAAACGAGTCATCCTCTGGAGTTTAAATTTATGCGAAACCAGCGTTATTCAATACATACATTATATAAAACCAGGTGACAAAGTTGGAGAGTTTGCGTCGTCAAGCTAAGTACGGGAGTTAGAAAGCCATCAAATTATTAGCATTTCTCCAGTTCCCCGTTACATCGACTTTCACGTACGAACAGCAGATATTCCCGAGACGAAATTGCGATTTTCGGATTTTTTCAAATTTTTTCATATTCCTTCGTATAAATCTATTGATGAATTTTGACAATCGTGGCAGGACCAAATAGTTTTTCTTCAATTATTATGTTTCATAAAAATCAAAGCAATGCATCCATGTATCGCAATGCTCTTGAAAATTCTGCTAGCGAATTAAAATTGCCAACCTGTTGGCGAGTTGTGTTTAAATTTACAAATGCATAGAAAACGTAAAAAAAAATGGAACCATTTTATTTAAAATAAACAGTGTAACTAATAAATCTAACCGCAATAATAAAATTAAAATACTGTTGGATAGGTCGACGTACTGCCAGAGAAAGCAGTAGGCCTATAGGTAAGCTAAGCTGTATGTCAGCGGGAAAATTTGATTTGGAACTAGAAGCCCGTCCAGCAACATTATATTGCCAGGTGTATCAGTCAACCGCCCTTGCTCAATAAAAACATCTTGAATATCTCAGCATCCGTCGTAATTTTCAGTTAATAAAGTGTACGTTTTTTTTTTTTTTTTTTTTATTACTTTGTTATTATTTCTAATGTAATAAGTATTACCGCAATCATAATTTTTAATGTAGTACTCCTGTTTTTCAACTAATATATGCAAAATTTATGTAATTGTTTTTATTTATGTTAAGTTTTCAACAGCTGGTAACTCGGTCACTTATCCCTACAGAACCGTACAAGGAAATGGGGTTTAATGCATAAACAATTCGCATAACATTTTAATTCGCGAGCGGAGGTAACGGGGGTTTCAGCACTTGGGTCAGATTTCTTTTTTAAGTCGGTGAACCAGAAGACAGGTAAAAACGAGTACAGTCTTCAGTACAAATTTTCCTATAAAAAGTGTCGTTTGCAGTAGGATTCCACAGACCAACTTGAGTCTTCTCTTGCAGAGGTATACAGCTACTCAATCTTCAAAGCTCTACTTAATTCTTTTTCAAAACTACTGAAAATGACTTGTAAAATTGCCATTTATTGTCTCCTTCTGGTTCTGGTAGCCATGATTGGATTGGTGTCGGCAGCTCCACGTAAGTCCAATTTAGGTTCTACTACATTTGTTCTCGTATTTATTTTTAAATATTTTTCTTTCTTAAATCCCATACAAAATTTAGCAACTGGAAGATCGCAAGGTTTTAAACATTATTGTGAAAAGAAAACGACCAGCAGTGGAAATACGCAATATTTTTTTGGGTATGAGACAGTACAACTCCCTTCCGACTGGAAAGGATCGACTGAGGAATCAAGCTCGACCAGCAAAGACGGAGCAGTAACTACGCATATCAATTCTTGGTATCAACTGACTAAAGAAACAGATGTTAAGTGCGAAAATTTAAAATACCTTTAAAACGAGAAATACAAAACTCTTTATCACATATATAATACGCTGTTCAAAGGATTCAAATTAATGAATAGAAGAAATCGTTTTACCACCACATCATTCAAGATAGTATAATAACAGATTATTATATTGTCGACACTCAGCAGTAAAACTCGTTATTAAGGTTATTACTTATTACACGCTGAAATTCTTTCATTCGCCGATTCCTTATTAGTATAAATCAATTTATTAATTTTGGCAATTGCGGAATAAATAGTTTTGTTGAATTATATTTCATAAAAATTTGAGCAGGAATATCGCAATGCTCATAACAAATCTACTAGCGAAAAAAAATGCCAACCTGCTGGCGAGTTGTCATTATAAATTTACTTATTCGTAGATAAAACGACAGTAAAAATGGAAAAATGTTATTTAAAACAAACAGTATAACTAATTGGCCTAACCGCAACAATGATTTGAAGTTACTGCTAAGTGTCGACGTACTGCCATAGAAAGCGGTTTATTACGTAAGCTCCATATATGTAAGCGAATTTGATTTAGGACAGAAAGCCCCGTCCGAGCCACGGCAAAAGTTGACGAAAGCGGTTTGTCAGGTGTGTGCGTCCGTGTCGTTGAACTGTGCTTGATTACTAATAATGATAATACAACTTGATCAACTCCATCATTTTAAGGTTATAAAAAATTTGGTTTGGTTTATTTTGTTTTAGTTCTGATTTCATCTAGACTGAAGAATGAATTAAAATTCATTAAAAAATTCATTTAGATAACTGCGAGAATGAATAATGAGGAGACTGATATTCTCTTACATATGTGGTAAATCGATTTATTCATTAAACTTGGATTGGTTAATTTTTTTTCAGAACAGCGTAAAACAATTTTGTATTTTGGTTTGAATCTAACAATTTAGCACAGACTGCCTCCAGGAGACTTTTGATCCAGTCCATACCATTGTTTGGTACGCGTAATTTTTCCGCCATCATCGATCGAGCTTGCCTCTGTACCCAATCCTCTCCATCCGGACGGGAGTTGAATGAATTCTCCATCAGTCCACCATTTTGACTTCGTTGATCCACCAGGGAACGTTGTCTTTTCGCAATAGTGTCTATAACCGTACTGCGATCTTCCAGATTCTAAAATTGGTATGTGATTTTAAAATTAATACGAGAACAAATATGGTAACCGATGTTGACATATCTCTTAAATTTTTTGACTTACGTGGAGCTGCCGATACCAATCCAATCAAGGCTACAAGAAGAAGACAATAAATGGCAATTTTACAAGTCATTTTCAGTAGTTTTTTAAAAAGAAGTAAATCGAGCTTGGGAAATTGAGCTGTACCGCTGCTAGAGACGACTCAACTTGGTCTGTGAAATAATTTGTGCAATCGGCACTTTATATAGGACTTTCTGAGGGATTGTTTTCCATTTTTTGTTACCTTTCTTGGAGACACCGAGTTCGAAAAGAGATCTCAATCAATCAGCGCCCAAACCAAAACACGTTTTTCCTGAGAGCTCAAATAAGGCAACGGGGAAAAAAAGATTTATGTGACGAACGAACAACTCTGGAAAAACCCAATTCCGTGTATAGTGTTGGCCGGCAGCACCACAGCTGCCGAGAATAAGCTTTTAGTATATCCTGCTAAAGAAAGTGAAAAGATGGAGAGAGACTGTGCGTCAAGTAGTTAGAAAGTGACTTGGCTACTTGATTATTATTAGGCCTACAGCAATTCTGCACTTTGCCGTCGTCATGATTCGCAAGCGGGAATTTCCCAGACTTTTGCGTGTATTGATTTTTTTGCGATTAAAATCTCAATAAAATATCGAAATAATTTTATTAATTGACTCTATAATAATGTGTTTTTATTATTCCTTGCTAGAACTATTTAAATTCATGTGAGAATTATTTTAAATTGTGTGAAAAAGAGAGCGGAAATAATTATCTCCAGGTAAAATACTTATTATGTTTGTTTAAAAAATGTTTTAAATTTTTTTAGTAAAATTCTATATAAATTGTAAAATTATTGGGACATATCCAAAATTCAAATATTTTGCGAGAATAGGCTACTTATTATATTTACGTCTTTAAATGTTGACAGTATCGAATCGTGCAATCGTTATCAATCAGTTCAAGGCCAACAGCTGTGGGAAAATACGCTTTCACATTTCCTGCTTAACAAAAGGGCAAAGATTGAGAAAATGTGCCATCAAGTCGTCAGGAAGCTATTTAATTATTAGCCATTTTTGCAGTTTCCATCATCGACACTATGTTATTTAGACTTTTGCTTATTGATGTTTTTTTGCGATCAGTGACAAGGCAATAGTTGTCTTCAATTAATTGTTTTTTCATACCGAAATATTTGTATGATTGACTCTAATTACTATGTGTTTCTATTATTCCTTGATAGAACTATTTAAATTCACGTGGCAAAAAAATTTGTGAAGGGTCATGTCGCTCATGTAGTTTTAAAAATGTTTTTCATTTTTTAAGCAAAATTAGATAAATTGAAATAAAATTAATTATTTGTAGACCCAAAATTCAAATATTTTGTAAGATTTTTATATGTCTTTCTTTTAGTGTAGACAGCTGAATCGTGCATTATCAATCAATTATAAAAAAATTAATCATTTTGTTTTTTTAGTCGAATTTTAGTTGAATCAGCAGAGTGATCCTGATCCTCCAGCACCACGAGCAGGAGCCGATTGATCCAGTTGATACCAACTATATTTCATCGAAAATTTCCCATCGCCAGGGACCGAGCTGGCAGCTGACCCACTATTTCTCCATCCGGACGGGAGTCGGATTTTATTACCAGAAATCGACCACTTTGACTTTCGCGATCCATCGTAATACGTTGTCTCTACACACTCAACTTCATATCCGTACTCAACTCCGTTCTCTAGAAATGAATAGAAATTTTTCAGGATGAGTATTACCCGACCACCCGGGCAATAAAATATAAGCACAAATAGAAACTATAAATGCCAACACAGTTTTTAAATTTGACTTACGTGGAGCTGCCGATACCAATCCAATCAAGACTACAAGAAGAAGACAATAAATGGCAACTTTACTAGTCATTTTAAGTAGTTTTTACAATGAAGTAAATCGAGCTTTGAAAATTAATTTGTTATGTTGCTTGCTTTTACCACAGCTAAACTTGGTGTGAAATATAATTTTGCAAACGGACTTTATATAGGACTTTTTGGAGGAGTGCCTTACCTGCCTTGGAGGCATCGAGTCAAGAAACCTGATCCCCCTAGTCATAATAATATGTTAACCATGGGTTTTTCCAAATTCAGCAATGAGCCAAATGCTGCATAAAGATTCGCCGTGTTCCATTTATGGCGTGAGAATTGATTTTATATTGGCCAATTGCTGGAACATACGCTTTTATATCCTGCCAAAAAATAGCCAGATAAGGATTGAGAGAATCTTCGTATAAGTAGGTAGTTGAAAATACTTGCAGTTGAACCAGCAAGTTGTCTCCAAGCGGACGGGAGTTCTATTTGTTCTCGTTCTATTTTATCCTACTCGTCATTTTCAGTACTTTGTTACAATGAAGTGAATTTCGAAAATTAATTTTTACGTTGTTGGTTGTACCAGCTCAACTTTGATCTGAAATAGAATTTTTCAAACGGCAACTTTTTGAGAAGAGTGTCGCCTTACCTGTACGTAATGGAGGCATGGAGTCAAGAAATCTGATCCCACTAGTCGAAATAAATATATGTTGACATTGGGGTTTTCAAATTCAATGACCAAAAAGGTGTCTAAAGATTCGCCGTGTTCCATAAAAGGTGCAAGAATTGATTGAATTGGCCAATTGCTGGAAAATACGCTTCTCCTATCCTGCCAAAAAATATAGGAACAAGGATTGAGAGAGTTTGCCTATATATAACTATTTAGGTTGTTTAGAAAATTACCTATATAATCATTAGAAATTTCAGCGTTCTACTTCTCAACACTCGCGAACGGGAAATTCCCCAGACTTTCGAATAACAATGACTTATTTCTCTGTATTGATTTCTTTCGTGTCAATTTAAATTCATTTCGTTAACTTTTTTTTCAATTAAATTTCGTAAAAATCGTACGAGAAATCTTTCAGTGAGACAACTGCGATCGCACGGGAATTGATATCGGTGAAGAAATGCGATTGGTGTTTTTTTAATTTATTTATTCCTGGATGATAACGTCAATAAAAGTACAAAAAGATTAAAAAGATCTAAAAAACCGTGATGATGACTTCAATTAATTCCGGCTGGCATCGTATATACTACCACTGCTATATAGAAAGCGCAGTAAGCACAGCGAACAACACATGCAATTTAAACATGGATTTATGAATACTGTACATTTTTGTTTCTCTCACACGAAAGACTGTATTGATATTAATAGATCCTCATTCCGGAAAAAAAGACACAAGAATAAAACTTTATGGGTGAAAATTTAAAAACGATGAATCCTTCTCCATTATAGATGAACTAATCTTTTACCTACGGTAGTGGATTAAAAAGTTAAAACATTCTTTGCAGTAACGTCACAAGTTTCTAATTCTTCCAGAAAAAGATTTGCATATTGTATCAAAATTTTTTTAATTTTTAAAACTGAGAAATTTAATTGTCTGCCAAATTTTTGTCAGTTTATTTTAAAAATTCCTAATCACATCCAGACAAATTTCAGGGAGCCTGTTCTTCGGCGGCCCGGCTTCTCATCAAACTGATTTGCACCTGGTCGTTGAACTGATCCATCTTGTGGCCGTAATCCCTCATCTGTCGCCGGAACATTTCCATGTTCTCAATGTTGACCAGACAGTCGGCCAGCTCCCGTTTCATGTCATCCAGCGAATGCTCCAGCAGTTGGCGGCTCTGGAAGACTTCCGGGGCCGACTTTCGCCCGCGTCCGTTCATCCCGCCCAGCATGGTGAAAAACTTGTAGAAATTCTCTTGGCTCATCTTCCAAAATCGTTCATCGAACGACAATTCATCCTCTTCGTCTCCATGCTGTTCGTTGTTGGCGTAGATGACGGAATTGTTGAATTTGCTGTAGCTGATTCCGGCCGACGGGAAGGTCACGGGGAAATTGGCGGCCAGACAGGCGTCGACGACGGGCGGCTGGGAGTTGTCTGCAAACGTCACCAACAGTCTCATGTTCTCCTTGACGTCCTTGCCGAAGACGGAGTAGACGGAATCGATGGCGTAGCGCTGGGTGGCCGTCAGTCGGCTGTCGCCGGAAGCGGCCACAAAACAGGCGGCGTGAATCTGGTCGATCCGGTTCTTGTTTTGCGTCAGGAATTGTTGAATGTTGCGCGTGATCTCCTTGTCCCTTTTGGCTCCTTTCGATCCTCCGTATCCTGGGGTGTCGATGATCGTGATGGAATACGGAACGGTCATCCCTTCCTGGTGGTGGATGGTGTAGGCCGTCACGGATGTCGTTTGACTGGCGTTGATGGTGTGGCTGGAATTGTCATCGCGGACGCACTTGAAGCGGAAGGAATCCTTCCATTTGACTCCCAGGATGTAATTGACCATTGCGTCGATGAGGGTACTCTTACCACTTCCGGTCGATCCCATCAAGATGATGACTTTGTGATCGCGGTGGTCGTCGGATGGCGAAACGACGGCGTCCACCCGGCCGATGTTGAACCACCGGAAGTCGTCGCTGCTCAAAACTTCCTTGGCGTTGAGCTGGTAAACGTTGGGATGACCCTGTTTGATTTGTTTGGCGTAGTGATTGCTCTTAAATATCTCGGCCAGTCGTTTGGGTTTCTTCTCCACGATGATGGTGCTGTTGTTGCTGTCGTCGTCGCCGGATAAACTTCCCAGCGCTTTGACGACGCTCCCAATGTCGATGTAAGGCACGCTTTTCGAATCCTTTCATATATTGAAATGATCCGGATGACGCATGAAAGGGAAATTATTAATTTATTAATTTACATAATGCAAATATTCGCCAACGGATTATAGATATAATTACTTTTTCCATATTAGTGTGCTTGTTGTTACGTACGGCCTTGGATACCAGAATTGTTAGGGTGGTGGCGCTTAACAACGCCAAGAGGCTGACAGCCATCAAGGCCCATTGCAAAATCAGCAGATTAGTCGGATAACCTGTCGTGATGGAGTTTAAAAAAACAAATGAAATGCTGTACCAAAAAAATTATTATATCAAGGAATTTAGATTTCTTTTGAAACATTTTATCCAGCGGAAAGGTAAATATAATTATCTCCATGAATTAGGAAATGACCAAATCTTATGACCTACATCTTCTTCTGGAATTGAGGCTACAGAAGTTATGGAACTCGACTAATGTCGGGATGCCAGACAGTGCCGCTGCGACGATGGATGCGGCGATAGATAGAATCGACATTACCAGTGTCGCCACTAATCTAAAAATTTATTCAAAATAATTCGCATATGGTATTTAGGGCATCTTCACATTTTGATATGACTTTCTACTCAACTCACAGTGATCTAGTCCGATTTCGGGAGGCACTTATGCCCAAACTTCCACTTATGATGTAGAGACTTCCAGCCCAGATTCCGTGGCAGATTGCATCGTAAAGAACAAACGATCGCATAAACAATGCAGCTACCTTTGATTGTTAGAAGAACAAAAAAATTTAATTGAAAATTAATAACGTAAACATTTATTCAATAGAGATAGTTTTGACTTACTTGAATGACGATGGAGAAGATTCCCAAGATGATGCAGATGGCTGAAATCGCTCTGATGGCAGCCGCCTTCATTTCTGGACAATTGAATCGACTAAATAAATTTTGGCTTTCATTATTGATCGAAATAATAGCAATAGAATGGGCTGAACTTATGTAACGTCCTAAAATGTTTATTGGTCGGATTTATTATGCACCTGATGTGAAACAGTGAAAGCGGCTTTTACGACAGCACCGACTGCCCTTAAATGAACATTGAACACGTTATATCGGATAACTGCAACCTATTTTACCTGCTGCTATCCTCCAAGGTTGTGCGCATGATCCGAATTTAAATCGAAAGAGAAAAAACAAAAAGAAATTCGCCCTCCTTTATTGGTTAATCAAAAAGACTTTCTTTTATTCCTCCCTGCTTCCACCTTGTTCATTTATTTTCGGTTATAGCTCGCTGACAAATCAAAAACTCAACTGACCACCACCCTATTTTTTTCTGCTGCTCTTACTTGCACTTTTCATGATCTTTTGGGGCGATGTTATCAGTTTAGAAACCAGCTAGCGTATACTGATAATTAGGAATTGCAATGCACGAAATGCTTTTAGGGGAGAACCTTGGGAAATTTCGTTCCAATAAAAATTGCTGATTGTAATCACCGTTATTATTGGATCGAGGTGACAAAGCAAGTTTTGTGGCGCTCCCAAAAGTTACGGAATAAATTTTAAATCACGGGGAACACTTTAAATCCAATATGTGAATCACTGCCACTTTGGGGACCGCAACATTTTCAACTTTTACGTCAATTTCACTTTTTTATCTTCAAAGGCATTAATTTCACAGCCGGATAATTTTTTTTAAGACTTTCAAACGGTGTTTGTAATTTATTCCAATGGTATGGTATTATCCAGCGCACGTAAGAAGTTCACAATTTTTTTTTTCACTCTACAGCAACACAGGGACGGTTTTGTTTCTAGCAGCATCTACATTATTATGCCACTATACTATAGATATGCGTAACTATTAATTTAAATTAAATAACGGAGACATATCCCAGCTGGTAACCACAGGTAAACCAATTCGCAAAATACATTTTACCTTAAACATCTCCGTGATGGGAGCCTGATTAGAGTTAGCTAGCTACAGCACATCGCATTAGATAACCAACTGCCACGGTATTGCATGGTGCAGAAAACAAACAATTTTTCCCAAAAAATTAAATCCAGAATGAATTTACCGGTAATAGTTTTCAGTGATCGAAAGTAGAGCTTTAAGCGAAATCCAAAGTGTGTCAAACTATGTCTCAACGGAGCATTACGACATGTCTTCGTTCGACTTGGACTGGGTAAGAGTCTTTTCAAGGGACTCCTATATATAAGGTGGATTCAGGAAATGCTCACGTACTACCAATACACCCACCGCACTCTCGAACACCCAACAGCAAATGACGAAAGTACACACACAACAATGGTACATGTGAAAGTTCGGTATAACCTTGCGTGAAATCGATCTACGAATGTATCATGGACTCGGGAGAAGAAAAAAGAAAAACAACGAAAATAAACGTGTCAAAGTGAATGTGAATGTCAGGACAGAATAACCGTCAGCCGAAAACCGGTTTTTATATATACACCTTTACCTTATTGCACAATATATACGCTGGAGGTGGAGTTCATTGCTGGAATCAAATCCTAAAGCGTATCTAATAGTTTTTTCCAGAGTTCTGGCTTACTCACCTTGCTCTAATATCGCTTCAGTCGAACTGGGATATGTACGTTAGACGAAAGACGTAGGCAGACCTTTCTCTCTCGTAGACGGAATCCGCCGGCCCACCAAACAGCCACCATTCCATATAGTAATTTAGTTTAGTTAAAGCGGCTTAGAATTTCATTTTTTAATACTGAGTTTAGTTCTTCTTTTATTGGGCGTTATCGTAAGGAAACGGTTACGATAGAGGCACAAAAAAATCCGATGAGAAATGGACCTCCACGAAAGGGACTAATAATATTCTAATTGCACGGTTAGAATGAGATAAAAGAATTATATTTAATTATCCCCTTAGGACGATTCCAAATGAAAAACTTGATTCAAGTGACAACAGTCTATTCGTGCAGTGGAAATTAAACGAAATAGTCCTGATATTGCTGTGCGCGGCACTCTGGCCTCAGGCAAGACCTGTTTTCACCTGAGTATTCATCGGTACATATGTGTCGAATGTTTTCGTGGTAGACGATGTGTCTTTTTATGGTTTTCGATTGAACTGGAATTGAATTTTAACGGAATTTAGTTTCCAGTTCTCAAACCATTTTCGACCCATTCATTGAGTATAGATACTATAACTGTTTTCTATTTCTGCATGTCAATGAATTTCATCTAAATACTCTCAGCCGTGGCACGGATAGCGTTTAAGTATTTCCAGCACGAAATAACTAACCAAAATAATTTGATTGTGGTGGTCAGAATCAGATTACTTCTGCTGCGGATAACCGGCCCTCGAATCATTTATACTCTTTTGTTCTCTTACACAAGGTTTTATTTAATGTATAGGGGGAAATACCTTGGCTCAATGTTTTTTTAAGGAGTTGAAGCTAAAAACAATCTTTCAAACGTAATTATAAATTTGATTGTCGATGTGGTGATCTTGAGACATATTAAATCGGGGAATTTCCAGCAATTTCAATGTCAGTCAATCCTATGCTTGTTGGCGTACGTTTTGATTCAAGGTTATTAGCAAGAACGCTTTCACTGACAAAAAAAGGTATAATTCAAACACACGTCGGCACCGCTTATAGGTAGACGTTGCTGTTCGCTATATCTAGCGAAATCGGTGGTATTGTTATAACAACGCATACGATTATATCGAGTTTAATTATTTCCGCGTGCATTTTCGTGATTTTTCAGCAATTGCCTGCGCTTATTTGTGCTGCGTCATTTGTGTCATAGGAAACCGGATGCGTCTCTCGTTATAATTTTATTTGTCATTCAAATAATATTGGCTGGATAATTTCAATTTAATTTAGTTAGTCTGCAGGCTATCTTTTCTATAAAATTCATGGCAATCAACTATGTGGGATTGCCAAATAATTTTATAAAAAAGGAATAAGTCAACGCATGAATTGTAAAAAGAGAATTAATGTTAAAGAACCTTGACAGAAATCTCCGTAACCCTTGCGGCGGCTTATCAGCGAGAAATATTTGAAAAAAAAGAAAAATTTGTAGATGACGATATCACGCAAGTAAAATCAATTATGGATGACTCATCAAACCCACGAAATACTCAAAAATTATGGTTGACTGGAGAAGCTGACGAGAAATGAATTTACTCGACAAGTCGTAAAAGAATTCGCAAATGATAAACAAAAATGAAACTAAATTGCAGCTCGTCGACTATAAGGAGATAATAATCTGTACCCATGTTGTCCTAATCCTTTTTGTATTTCAAGACCCGACGACCAAAGAAAATTCAAGAAATGTCCACAAATAATCGATAGCAGCAGAACCCTGAAACGAGTTACAAGTTACAACTCGTTCTTTCTCTTTCGAAATATTAGTACACTTGTTGGAAAACAAACGTCCTCGGATGCCAGTTCTACCAGTATATAAGGCTGGAGCGATATCGTGACGGACGCAGTCTGGGTAGGTAGACGTCATGAGCGAAAATTGACAAGGCCACAGCCGCCACGCCCTTTTCCTTTGTAACGCTACATTTTCGCTTGTAGACGATAAGAAATTCCGACCCACCATCGGCAAGTGAGTGGTAATCATGATTTTGTTTTTGTTGTTATTGTGATGCGACGCGATAAAGGGTTCCTGGTCGCCTACAACGCAAAAATAAATGTAAAAGTGTAAAATTCGCAAAGATACCTCCATCCTTGTAACTCTAATTCATGATGAGCGCATTTCGTTAATTCCACTAATTCAATAATACTCTCATCTTGTAGATTTAATATTTTAATCAATTAATCGAGAGAAAACATCTTTGATCAGGTTGACACTGCGGCACTGATCTATAAAGAAGATTAGATAAATATTTCAAATGTCAAATGAGAGCATTATGTATTCATTTCTTAGTTGGCACGTCCATTAATTTTAAAAAAAAGTTTGTAGAAATCCTTTTTTGAAAATACAAAAACATTTTTCTGAATTACAACCATCTGAATTACTGACAAAAGTTCAATAAATTTAAATGTTTCCAAAGTTTCAAGTGTACGCCGTGTCATCTAGCCTACTTTGGAGAACGTGAGAAAAAATTTAAAACTTTCCAAAAGAGGCTTTCTGCTTTCTTGGGTTGTTGGGCACGTTGCTCGGTTTCCTCTTCAGATGACAATGGTTCGTTTGCATTCCCTGTTAAAGAAAACGTTGCAATCATTTTCAATTCACAGGCTTGATTGCTTTCTCCAGCCAATTTCAAAAGAGTATTAGTCGACTAACCTTTTGATGTCACGTCGGGTTTCTGACCATCTTCTTCTTTCTTTTGGCAAGGCTTGGGATGAGCTTTCCCACTTAGATTATTATAATAGTTTTCAGGCTCACATGAAAAATATCCAATTAGTCTTCCATCTTTAAAGTGGGAAGAATGAGGGAATTGCCATTTGGGTGCAATGCCACGGCCCCTGCCAAGTCCATGTCCAGTTTCTCCGCCTGCCTTGGTTTCTTCCGTTTTCCTTGTGGTGCTGCTGGATGAAGTCGATGCAGGATCACTGACTCTTATGTTGGTTCCACTCATCTTGCTTTGACAGCGAGGATCGGTTCCGCTTCCACTGGCAGACGCTCCGGAATAGTTTTGATTGAGTTTCGATGACGTTTCTCCTCTTCCGGAATTAGTCGATTCACCGGGACTACCAGTAGAACCCATTGCCAACAGAAATCCACGACCACGGCCGCAAGATCCCGCGTTTACTTTTCCTGGCTGGGCGGTGGGAGTCACGGGACACTTATCCTTCTTTGCTGCTGGTACTGCTGGAAAAGCTAGACTTTGTTGCAGCTCCGTCAATGTTTGCAAACGAGTCAAGTAACCGGGCTTTTGTTCCTCGAGCACCCGGCTCTTCATTAAACTAAGGTACTCTGCTGGACTTAATGCGTTTGAACGGAGGGCAGTCGAATCCAGTGATTTGGCATTGGCACCCACTTGTTCCAGTAGACTCAACACTTTGCCTTTAGCCATGTTTAAATCGTCTAAACAGCTCGCCATGATGTCTTCCGTCTTCAGTTTTCTGTTGTGATTCGATTCGTATTCAGCCTTCATATCCAATAGTGTAGTTTTAACCTTTACTGTAGTCTTCACCAAGGAAAAATGTTGATAAACGTGGGCAGATGATGGGCAGTTGCAGAGACTGTCCTTACACATTTTCTTTTCAAAATTAATGATTTTAGCAGGTTTCTCGCAAGTTTTCTTGCACTTTTCGCAGTTGTAAGCCGAAAATCCCTTGTCGCATGGCATTATCACGTTACGCACTTCCGTTTTTTCCATGACAAAATTTTTATTGGCTTCCATGTTGCGACCACATTCTTGCAATTCTCGGCGAATCTTCTCGATGTCTTCAATGGTTGAAACAGCTCCATCTAACTCCATTTCAATGTCTTTAAGTGACTGTTCCAGTTGCTGCCGTCGTTGGATCACTTCGCGAGTCGATTTCAAGTCCTTGCCGTTTATATTCTCCAGCATGTTGGAAAATTTGTGGAAATTCTGACTCTGATCACTGACTCTACCGTTGGTTTCACTAATCTTGCTTTGACAGCGAGGATCGGTTCTGTTTCCGCTTCCACTGGCAGACGATCCGGAATAGTTTTGAGACTCTGATCTCGGTGACGTTTCTCCTCTTCCAGAATGAGTTGATTCACGGGGACTACCAGTAGAACCCATCGCCAACAGATTCAATAACATGCCACGACCACGGCCACAAGATCCTAAGTTTACTTTTTCTTGTTGGGCGGGAGTCACGGAATTCTCTTGCCATTTGGATGCAACGCCACAGACAGTGCCACGTCCACGACCAGCTCCTCCGCCATCCTTAGTAACTTCCGTTTTTCTTTGGCTGCTGAAGGATGTAGTAGATGCAGGATCGCTGACTCTACTGTTGGTTACACTCATCTTGCTTTGACAGCGAGGATCGATTGCACTAGGCGTTCCAGGCCCGGCCGATGGAATTTTAGATGAGCCGGAATAGTTTTGAGCTGATCTCGATGACGTTTCTCCTCTTCCATAAGTCGATTCACCGGGACTACCAGTGGAGTCCATCGCCAAGAGAAATCCACGACCACGGCCACAAGATCCCGCGTTTACTTTTCCTGGTTGGGCGGGAGTCACGGGACACTTACCCACAGATTCGTATATAGCCTTCATATCCAGTAGTGGGGTTGTAACCTTTTCTTTAATCTTCAACAATGAAAAATGTTGATAAACGTGGGCAGCTGGCGGGCAGTTGCAGTACCTGTCCTTACACATTTTCTTTTCAAAATTAATGATTTTGGCGGGTTTTTCGCAAGTCTTCTTGCAACGTTTGCAGTTGTAAGCCGAAAATCCCTTGCCGCATTTCACCTCCGCCATATTAACTTTAGGAAAATTTTGCTTTTCGCAAACGATTTTGCTATTCAACAAACTGAGCGAAGATTTAGAATTTTTAGACTGGATATGATCCTCTCTAGACGGAATTGACACCACAGGCTGGCCATCGCGGATCAATTTGGCCGTGATGTCGGCCATCTCACGAAGCTTGTGCAGGGTGACAATTCTCTGCTGATAACCGGGACGATGTTCTTGTTTCTCGGCGGCTATCATCAGGTCAATGTAGTCGGGTGTGGAGAAAGAGTGAGGCCGCAGGGCGATTTCATCCAGCCGCTGGATGCATGGATACGTCGCTTGCATCAACTCCATCAGTTGCGACTCGTGTTTCTTGATTTCCTTCTCGATGCGGGCCAGCAACTGCTCATTGGTAAGCGCTTCACTCACAGCCCCTTGGTACTGTTGCCGGATGGCGTCGGATGAACGCTGGATCTTCTCCTTTACCATTTCGTACCGGTACTTTTGATTGAAGTGGACATTCCAAGGGCATTTGCATATCATACAATTGCCGCTTGTTCGGTCCATGACAGAGCAACGGTGTTTGCCGTTGTCGTGAGCCTGTCGACAAGGGAAGTGGCAAGTTGTGCGACAATTTTGGCAGTTGGTGGTGAACTGGCCCGTTCCGCTGATGTCCGTCGACTTGGGAACAAGCGTTTCAAATTCAAAAGCTTGATTGGCATCCATCTGATCTTCATTTTCTTTTAGAATCTTCTTGATTTTTTCAAGCTCGTCTACGCGTGTCAACTTCATTTCGGTCTTCATTTGGAGGCCTTCGACCAGGGCTTCAAGCCGCTTTCGTTCCTCGAGCACTTCCCGAGTTAGCGTCAAAGATTTGGATTCCATTACACCCAAATCGTCAAAGAATTTGTCGAAACCGCCGACTGCCATGTCAAAGTAGGTCCGGTTGAATTCGTTCGTCTGGCGGTCGCCCTTGTTGGAAGTAAAGAAAATTGAATTGTTAAACTTGTGATGTAAAGGAAGACCGGTGGATGGATCTATGGGTGACGGGATACCGGCCTCTTTGACTGCGCCAAGAACCGGTGGCAAAGCGCCGTCAGAAAACGTCACCATCAGCCGAATGTTGTCCTTAATATCTTGGCCAAAAATAGACAAGATGGAGTCGAAAATGTACTTCTGAGTGGCCGTCAGTCTGGGGAGAGACGACTGGACGACGAAACAGACGGCCTCCAATTGTTGAATCCCGTGACGGCACTGGAAATAATCTTGGATTTGCTGCATAATTTTCTTGTCTTTTTCCAGACCACGAGTGTCACCAAATCCTGGAGTATCGACGACGGTCAGAGAATAATTCAGCCGGGATCCTTTCATCTCGTACAAGTCGTAGGTTGTCACCAAGTCCGTCTGACTGTGAGCTTGTGACTTGTCGGCCGGCTCATCGATCAATTTAAAACGAAAATCGTCGTCCCACTCGACGCCCAGCACATAATTCACCATAGCGTTGATGAGAGTACTTTTGCCGGAACCGGTGGCGCCCAGCATCAAGATGGTCCGTTGACGACGTTTGCCGGCCAACGCCAAGTAACTTGGTTCCCCAAAAACGTAATGGCCAACACCCTGGGTCTTTGTACCGTGACGTTTCTTCAATGGCAAACGATAAGCGTCGATACCAGGCCCAACGGGACACTTTTTGCTTACACGACGGACGATGTGTGCAGCTCTTTCGGCCTCTTCCAAGGTTTCAGCTTCCAAAATCGGTGTGGCCGGACTGTAGAAAGATGATCCCGCGCCATCATTGCAAACTGCTCGGACTTGAATGCAGTAGGTCGTACCAAGTTCCAGAGGTTCCAAGGTGATCGTCGTTTCCGTTGTGGATCGCTGGATGAATGAGGAATCCTGATTGCCGGCCATCCAGCAATCAATCAAGTAACAGCTAATGACAGGCTTCTTGTTCTTGATTTCTTTGACGTGTTGCTCGGAATCCTTGGATCCAAGCATGCGGTTGCAAATCGATCCATCCTCAAAGTCGCTGGTACTGACGACATCTTCTGACCCATCTTCTTCTTCAATCTCGGCATGGTCCCAGGAAATGGTGATGCTGTTGTCCGTCACGTACCGACACTGCAATCCAGCTGGCGGCGGGCAAACCGGATCGATTGTCACCTCAAAGCTGACCGGACTGAACGGACTCCTCCCTCCAGGTGTCACTGCGGCAACGCGAAACACGTAACTCTCCTCCGGTTTGAGATAGTTGATCGTAATTCCCTCGGAATGATGTTGGATGGAATCCCACCTTTCACCGGATCCATCAATGTTGCGATACTGTAAAAGATAATTAGGCTCCTCGACTTCTTCCTCGGTTGTCCAGCTCAGCGTGATCACGCCACGATAGTTCTTTTCAACTGTGACTGGACCAGGAGCATTAGGGATGGTGAAATTCACATTTGACTCGAAAGAGGAGTCGTACAACCGCAGGAATGGCAACTCAGCAGCGCCACATATCGGCTGATGGTTGTAAAAAATGATGTAACGGACGCTGGAGATGTCGCTGTTGTTTTTAGTCACCCAGTCCGAAAATTCTTGAGCGACAGAAATGAATCGTCGATCAGCAGCGGAGCGATGATGATGAACTTTACCTTCCCTGATCCTCTCGGCTGGATGAGCTGGATGGGATTTAGTAAACGCATCAACGTAGGACCTCAATTCTTGAACATTAGTGTCCAACTGCTCGGATATGCTGGGCAAATGAAGAACAACGGCGAGCACATTGTGACTTACATTCTTGATTTCTTTTTCCAGTTGTTTAAATTCAGTCACCAGGTGGACACCAGGTAACTGTGAGAGCGTCTTCAAAGTCTTCAGTTGTTTCCGGTGATCAATGAGCCAATTTTCAAGCTCTTCCGGGATGAACGGGGATTTTCTTTCGACTGCTGCAACCATTTCCTCCATCTTCTCTTCCGGCTCACCACCTCTTCTAATTGAAATGGTCCATTCGTAGAAAGCTTGTTGCATAGCGCTCATGAATTCATTCAGACATTTATCAAAGTCATTGACTCGTTTGGAAACGGCCAGTGGAATCCAGCAGCGTTGGACAGTCGAGCGTTGGCTGATTTCGGTCTTGATTGCGTCCGTTTCCATGCGGATGTGCTGCCACTGGTTCCACATCAACTGGCACTTGATGACCAGATGTCGGGAGACGTCGATTTTATTTTCCGGCAGCTGAATTATTCCGGTTTCGGTCGGCATCAGTTTGGCGAGTGGATACAACCAAATTTTCAATGGAACAGCCTTGTTGACTTGATGATCTAATATCTTCCGGCAGGCTTCGTACTGTTCGGCTACATTATTAGACGTCCAGCTCTGATGTCCTTTTTTAACGCCCAGCACATCTTTGTAAAGAATGCACTGCAAATCTGCTGGAACGAGATCATGGCCGCCGTCTTCCTCGTCGCCTTCCTTGTCGTGATCCAGCTCCAATTTCTTCCGGCCATCCGACAGACCTTTGGCAAAGAAATTGGCGTAGTCAAACATTTTTTCTGAAACGGATGCCTCAGCGTCGTTGGTGGTCGAAACTTCCGGATTTTGGAAGACGCAAAAAGCCTCCAGGCCGAATTTGACCGCCACGACAACGTGAGTGGCCTTATTCTTAATAATCCTTTCCGGCCGGCAGATTATTTCCAGTTGACTTCTCGGGTCGATAGAAACTTTCTTGCTGGAAGAATGACAGCGAATGGCCACTTCGGGTCCTCGACTTGACGATCTCGCCCGATCAGAAATGTACTGCCAAGCTCCCGTGAAAGGTGAGCGGAAAAAACCCGCCGTCAAACTCATGGCCGAGTGATCGTCCAATTCGGATAGCCACGAACTGTGATCTTCTTTTTCAGTCGTTTGCAAGGCACATGACATGGAATGAACTTTGACAGTTTCTTTCCTTTCGGTGGAAACGACCGACAAGCGGGACACGTCATCCGGGTCCCATAAGCGAGCATCTGGAACAAATTATACATAAGTTACTACCACATTATTACGTAATACTTCATTTATCTCAAGTGTTCGACTACAAAATGGATTTAAAATCGGCAAATCAATGATAAACGTAAATAGATAAAAGGCAATAAAATAGGTTATGCGTATTATTCAAACAAAACTTATTCAATGCCTCGTACCTGACCCTATTTAAGATTTTAAAATTTAAAATTAAAATAAGTGCATTTATAATATTTTGTAATTACTTTTATAAAGGTTATGCACATTATTTTAAAAAAAATTATTCAAGGCTTCATTAAAATTTTAAAATTGAAAATTACCAGACATAGACACAAGGACCATGTAGGCTACGGTTGAAAATCATTTTTAAATAAACTATTACGGAAATGAGATTTAATCAAATTTTGAAATAACGTGGGTGATAAATGCTATTTAAATGAAGATGTTATTTGTTTAGACTTACTCGGTATGGCGAAATCCTCGACGTAGTTGTACAGCGTTCCAATCACGAAACTGCGTCCTAATGCCATCATCTTGATGCAATCTACGTGGTCGGCCATGCTGTTTATAATCGTCTGCTAGTTGCAATGAAAACTGTTAGTGGCGTTAACACTAATAACAAGCTAGAAAAAGACAAGAATTAATTTACTTTCAACTGTTTACAGAGTAGCAATCAACACAACACTGCTGATCGGTGAATAACCCAAGACTAATGAGAGCTAGCCCAAATTGCTCGAGGGCCAAGAGGCGGAGCTTATTCGAAAAAGACACCCTCTTGTTAAACTTTGCCACCCCCCGACCTACCCCAAATTCACCACCCGCTTTTATGTGGGAAATTGAAACTGGCGAAGGCGACACGAGCATTTGTCTCGTCGACACATAATTAAAAAAAAGAAATACTTGTATTCTCACAAAACAAGACCTCGAGGTCGATTTACCTTATTACCCGTGTTCAGCTTAAACTTTAATTTTGTTTTTGCATTTTTCATCAGTTTGATTTCTAACCCGAATAAAATGTGTAAGACTTTACAATTATGTTGAATGCCATCTATATTAATCGAGCTAGCTTGAAACTTGATGAAAAAGTTTATTCCGAGCCAACAATTTTCTGAATTTCCACGCCTTTTTACTTTTCAAATGTGGAGTATTAAAAGGAATGGAGCAGTTACACATCCTGCGTTGCGCATTCTCCGCAAATGCGAAAATCTCATTTGTGTCCAAGCTGGTGTGTGTCGCCTACAGCGTCTTATGGGAAAACCAACTTCTCCTCGGTAATAAAATTGTTTTCTTATCTATGACTCTGATTTTCCCCCCTTTTCTTCCTAACAGTGAATACTTTATTCATTTCTCTATTACCTAATTTTTATTTCTATCCCCAATTCCATCTGGTTAATTTTTAATTAATTTTTTTTTGTGACTGGTTTTTTTTTGGTCTCTTGTAGCAGAAGAATTTCGTTCGTAGCGTGGTCGATTCTGTGTAGAAACGTCTGCTACAGGAGACGAACAAAAAAACCAGTCACAAACAAAAATTAATTAAAAATCAACCAGATGGAATTGGGGATAGAAATAAAAATTAGATAATAGAGAAATGAATAAAGTATTCACTGTTAGGAAGAAAAGGGGGGAAATCAAAGTTATAGGTAAGAAAACAACTGTTTTAACGGGAAGAAGTTGGTTTTCCCGTAAGACGCTGTAGGCGACACACACCAGCTTGGACACAAATGAGATTTTCGCATTTGCGGAGAATGCGCAACGCAGGATGTGTAACTGCTCCATAGAAAGAAAATTTAATGGCGAAACAAAATGACAAAAACACAAAATCAAGACAACCAAAGCGTAGCAAAGTTTTCAATTTCCCTAAAATTAAAAAGTATAATTAAAAAAAAAAAAATCAGCAAAAATCTGAAAATCTGAAGTCTTGTGTGAAAGCTAAACTTTAAAAAAATCAATTAGCTAAAAGATACAATACATTCATGTCATTACTCGGATTCATTAGTGCAATCATTTTGAAGACTTAATAATCCATTAATCGCAAGAAAACATCTGTGATTGTCAATGCGGTATTGCTCTAAAAGATAGCTGAGATAAATATTTAAAAATATAAAATGACATGACCGTTATGTATTCATTTCTTAGATGGGACAAAAAAAACTGGATGATTAGATTGATTCATTATTAAAAATCCCTTTTTGAAAAGGCAAAAACATTTGTCTGAATTAGCTGTCATAAAATCAACGAAATATTTTTCATAGCTGCAGTTACGACGAGCCATCTATTTCCATGGAATCCAACTTTCAAAAAAAGATACGACAATGTTTTTTTTCTTCTTTGTTTGTTTGTTGCTTTGCTCGGTTTCCTCTTCAGAAGAGAATCCGTTTTCATTGCCTATTAAAGAATACGTTACAATCACTTTCGGTTCACAGGCTTGATTGCTTTCTCTATGCAAGTTCAAAAGAGTAGTCGACTAACCTTTTGATGTCACGTCGGGTTTCTGACCATCTTCAGCATCTTTCTTTTGGCAAGGCTTGGGAGCTTTCTCACTTGATTTATAATAGCTTTCAGGCTCACCTAGAGGATGTCTAACTTGACGTCCAGAATTGGAGTAGAAAGAAGCACGACCAACTCCTCCGTCTGCCTTGGTTTCTTCCGTTTTATTCCTTTGGCTGCTGGCGGGTGTAGTCGATGCAGCGACTTTATTGTTGGTTCCACTCATCCAGCTTTGACAGTAAGGACCGGTTGCGCTTCCGCTTCCGCTTCCACTGGCAGATGTTCCGGTCGAAGGAATGTTAGACGAGCCGGAATAGTTTTGAACTGATCTTGATGACGTTTCTCCTCTTCCAGAATGATCCGATTCACCGGAGCTGTCAGTGGAATCCATGCTCAACAGATAGCCACGACCACGGCCGCCAGATCCCACGTTAACTTTTTCTTGTTGGACGGGATTCTCTTGCCATTTGGATGTGATATCACGACCACTGCCATGTCCACGACCAGCTCCTCCGCCTTCCTTGGTTTCTTCCGTTCTCTTTTGGCTGCTGGCGGATGTAGTCGATGCAGAGACGTGACTGTTGGTTCCACTCATCCAGCTTTGATAGCGAGAATCGGTTCCGCTTCCTCCGGCTGGCGGAATTTTAGACAATCCGGAATAGTTTTGAGACTCATTTCTCGATAACGTTTCTCCTCTTCCGGAATTAGTCGATTCACCGGGACTACCAGTAGAACTCATCGCCAACAGACGACCACGGCCGCAAGATCCCGCGTTGACTTTTCCTGGCTGGGCGGTGGGAGTCACGGGACACTTATCCTTCTTTGCTGCTGGTACTGCTGGAAAAGCTAGACTTTGTTGCAGCTCCGTCAATGTTTGCAAACGAGTCAAGTAACCGGGCTTTTGTTCCTCGAGCACCCGGCTCTTCATTAAACTAAGGTACTCTGCTGGACTTAATGCGTTTGAACGGAGGGCAGTCGAATCCAGTGATTTGGCATTGGCACCCACTTGTTCCAGTAGACTCAACACTTTGCCTTTAGCCATGTTTAAATCGTCTAAACAGCTCGCCATGATGTCTTCCGTCTTCAATTTTCTGTTGTGATTCGATTCGTATTCAGCCTTCATATCCAGTAGCGTGGTTGTAACCTTTGCTGTGGTCTTCACCAAGGAAAAATGTTGATAAACGTGGGCAGCTGGCGGGCAGTTGCAGTGCCTGTCCGTACACATTTTCCTTTCAAAATTAATGATTTTAGCAGGTTTCTCGCAAGTTTTCTTGCACTGTTTGCAGTTGTAAGCTGAAAATCCCTTGTCGCATTTCACTTCCACGTTACGCACTTCCGTTTTTTCCAAGACAAAATTTTTATTGGCTTCAATTTTGTTATCACATTCTCGCAATTTTCGGTGGATCTCCTCCATGCCTTCAATGGTTGAAAGGGCTCCTTCCAACTCCGTTTCAATGTCTTTGAGTGACTGTTCCAATTGCTGCCGTCGTTGGATAACATCCCGAGTAGATTTCAGATTTCGGCCGTTCATTTCTTCCAGCATCGTAAAAAATTTGTAGAAATTCTCCTGGCCCATATCCCAGAAAAGCTCGTCGAAACAGAAATCTCCTTGATTTTGGTTGGAAGCATACAGGACCGAACTATTAAATTTACTGAACGTGATTCCGACCGACGCGGATGTCACGGGGAAATTGGCAGCCAGGCAGGCCTCGACGACGGGAGGATCAGCGTTGTCGGCGAACGTCACCAACAGTCTCATGTTCTCCTTGACGTCCTTGCCAAAAATGGAAAGAACCGAGTCGATGATGTAACGCTGGGTGGCCGTCAGTCGGCTGTCGCCAGAAGCGGCCACAAAACAGGCGGCGTGAATCTGGTCCACACTATTCTCCTGTTGAGTTAGAAATTGATGAATGTTGCGCGTGATTAGCCGGTCTCTGACCATTCCTCGCGTGTCTCCGTATCCTGGCGTATCGATGATCGTGATCGAATACGGAACGGCCATCCCGTCATGGTGGCGAAGAGTGTAGGCTGACACCGAACTCGTTTGGCTTATCGCCTGGTTCCTGGCGGTCGTTTCGTCTTCCCGGACACATTTGAAGCGGAATGGATCGTTCCACTTGACGCCGAGAATGTAGTTCACCATACCGTTGATGAGCGTGCTCTTGCCGCACCCAGTGGCGCCCATCAAAATGATTATTTTGTGCTCACGATGAACTTCTGGTGTAGCAGAGGCGTCATGGTGGTCGATGTCGAACCAGCGGAAGTCTTCACTGACCGATATCTCCTTTGCATTCAGCAGGTAAACATTCGGTTGGCCTTGCTTAATTAATTTTGCGTACTGATTGGTCTCTTGCGCAAACATTTCAGCTACTCTTCCAACTTTAGCTGAGGTTGTGCTGTCAGCTCCCTTGGGGAAATTTTGCTCTTGATTTTTAACTTCATTCTGTTGACGATCAAGGTCTTGCTGATGGATTGGTGGGCTTTCTTGCACCGGAGGAGCTGGTTCGAATGTTGAAATTTCCTCTGATAAAGTGTCAAATCCTGTTGCACGCAATTTTTCTGTGGAATTCCCAAAGCGAATTGTTACAGGTGAAAACTGGTGAAGCTTCTTTGTTGTCTGGCTCTTCTCTTTGGCTTCACTCTGCTCTAATACGTCCCTCTCAGTCTGCTTGAGGATTGCGGATGCTTGATGACGGGATGCCAAATTTTCTTGCGCTGGAGGATCTGGTTTGATGCTTGGAGTCGCCTTCTCAAAGCGAGCATCTACAGGCAAATTTTGCTTCTTCGTTGGCTGGCCCTTTTCTGTGATTAGATTTTTCTCTTTTACGTTCCCCTCAATCTGAACATCAGCAGCAGAGTCCTGTTTTTGAACTTGCTTCATAGAATCGTGTTGTTTCGTCAATTCAAACGACTTTTTTCTTACGTTGGCGGGAGACGGAATCGGCGGGGTACAATTCACATGCTCACATTTGGTGTCTTTCATACTGCCCAACAGACTGAACGATGGCTCAGAATATTTATTCTGGATCTGACCATCTCTGGGAGAAGGCGGGATTGGCTCTTTCCTATCGACATCTTTTTGGGCAGGGCAGTCTTCTTCAACAGTTGGATGAGCACTTTTAATAGGACCGAGTTGTTTGACATTCCGCGTCCGCAGCTGCTGATGGTTGTACACTGTTGGTACAAGGGAAGTTTTAAAAGGAGGAAATAAAGTTGAATTCGGTGAAGGACTAGGAAACTGGTCTTCTTGACTGTTGAACGAAGGCTGGATTGACTCGGTTGCAGCAACTTTGGGATGGTCTCCCACAGAATACGCAACAGTTATTACTTTTCCATCGATCATGGACGAAGAGAATGGTACCAGTCCTATCTGGTAACAGCTACCCAGCGATGTACTCCTGCTACTGATTTTTTCAAAAGACGCCAGCGATTTAGCAATGTGTTCAATCCGATGTTTCCCACTAGTCGCAATCCAGAAAACGGGAGTTTTAAAAGATTCACGATTCCCCAGTAATTTAGACAGGCGGTCAATCAGCGGATCTTGGACATAGTCCATTTTCAAGATTAAAACTCTGATGCGTTTTCCATCACCGTAGGACACACTACTATTGATTTCTTCTAAATCAGACATGGGCAAATTAGTGCCTGACAGAATTGAACGCATAATCTCCACTTCTTGGCGACGATGAATCATCCAATCGTTCATTTCGGTCAGCAGACTTGCAATAGTTTTAATTTTGACTAACATTTGCTGCGGAGGGTCCATATTTATGTGAAATTGCGAGTAGGAAC
Organism: Daphnia pulicaria; assembly: GCF_021234035.1. Classification (NCBI taxonomy): domain Eukaryota; kingdom Metazoa; phylum Arthropoda; class Branchiopoda; order Diplostraca; family Daphniidae; genus Daphnia; species Daphnia pulicaria. The sequence continues at coordinate 15,789,710 of NC_060919.1, forward strand.
TATCAATTTTCTTCCGGAGCGGAGTCAGGAGATCAAGAAACTGACACATTGCCTTCTCAAGTGGAGGAACGCGATCGATGGACGGGTATTTTGAAATGGCATAACTCTCCTGTACGATCGTCTTCAACATGGCGAGTTGCCTTTCCATTTCGAACTCGACGTCGTTCATCTTCTCTGACAAAAGCCGAGCTTCAACTTGTGCCGGAATAGATTGCAAGATAATATCCATCGGCTTCCACTTTTCATCATTAGCAGAAGTAATGGCATCTATTAGTAGTTTACACGAGTCCTCGACGGTTCCGTTCTTGACGTTCCCAGCGTCGATGCTGGAAAAAATGGTGCATATAACGGAGTCTAATTCGGTCGGCTCTTTTTCGGTAAACACATTTTGAACGATGGTCTTGAAGTAGGTTTGGGCTGCCACATAAAGGTTTCCTTCGGCGCTGGCTTTAGACTCGATTTGAAAATTGAGAGGTCGTCTCATCGAAATGATTAGCTCGGCTCCATAGAAGACCTTCTTAACCACATGTGTAGCCTTGCCACCAGTAGTTAGCTGATACTCAGTCATTTTGGGTTGGTCTAAATACTGTGGAACGAATTCCTCTGTTCGTTTGGTGATGCGGAAGATGACGTCAACTTTTGCCATGTTGGCGTCTTCGTTTGGCGTAGGTTCTAGGTAACCAGCAAACCAGAGACGCTTTAAGTCCACGGATCCTCCTTCAATGCTTTGATCCAGGTGCGAATGGATGCCTAGCATGTGACGCTTGAATTTGTCCGGTTGCTGGAAGAAGAACGAGTTCTTCACTTCGCAAATGCGACTGATGTCTTTACTGTGCCTAAGTACTCTGATAGCACCTGTTGATTGAAAGGAATAACATAAATTATATTAGTGTACAGGTTGGAGGTTGGATTAATCATATATTGTCATAAAAAATACAGTGAGTAAAAATATCTGTTAAAATCTTGCTCTCTACAACAAATATAGTAGCAGTGAAACCGATAACAAAATAATTCATAATAGACTATAAATGATACTCGTATCAATGAAAAAGTTTGACTGCTACTAGACTTTTATCCAGCAAATGAAAACACAAATTTCACCTGGCAAAATGTTGTCGTTGTAATAATTGTAAAAGTCTCCGACTTGGACGGCGCGGCCCAGAGCGGATAATCGAATGGGATCCATCTCTCAACTATATAAAAAATTAAGAAAACAGTAACTAAAAGGTTTTTACATAAAATATGACAGTTGCCACATAAAACACAATACTTTGACGTTTCTTTAATAAATACAAGTGCACTTGTCCAAAATTATCAATAATTCACATCAACTTTTCATTCAAGATGGGATTATATAACATATGACGTGATATAGCATAGAAAAAAAAAATAATTACCGGCTTGAGACGAAAGAAATCCACTAATAAGAAACCGAGGATGATTTTCACTTCTGATATTTTGACTGATTGGAGCTCTGCAAAATGCGTCCTTAACTTGACCCTAACGAGCACCAACTGCCATCGTCAACAAATCGACAAGATTAAAATGAGAAATTTTTAAAAATAAAAAATGAGTCATCTTGCATAATAATTTAATAGCAAAAAAGAAATTCAAATTACCACGACGACGCCAGAAAGCCAACAAGTTCAACCAAAATTTAAGAGCTCTTGATATAGTGCACACTCAATGACTCAAAGTCTGTCTCCACAGTCCACACTGTGCCAAACTCTGAAATAAATCACGTAGAAACAACAACAATCGAACAATAACGTGAGAAACTGCGCATGTTGTATGTTCTTTTGTCGACCACGACGTTATTCAACTGCTGTTCGGATTTCGCATGATGGAAAATTTTACAGAACATATCCCCCTCCTCCAAGGAATCAACTCGAAACCGAACACGTGGGAAAGGAGAGGATGAGAAACCAGAAGCTCAAACCGCAATAAAGAAAAATAGGAGGGGGGGCGAGAAAAAAACTGTTTGAAAACCAAAATTTGGATTTCCAACAAGTTCGAACAAGACCCAAGATGGAGGGCGGAGCTTATTTTCAGAAATGACGTGATTGGCCAAAGGCATAAAATCCAAAATTCTCCCTCGGCAACAGATTTTGAACGTTTGGTTTACACTTTACACACACTCAGACACTCAACAGTTGATAACCACCAACCGACCGTAACGTACGTTATAACTCAAAGGCTATTTAATAATTGATTAATTGATAATTGTCTACTTTTATAATCTATCAGAAAGTGAATTAGGCATAGAAGAAATTCAACATGGCTGAGGAAGAGGAAGTTATGAAAATTGCTGCTTTGGGTCGCCGTTTCCAGCTTGGCGACTTATATAACCATCGTAATGACTGCATTGTTTCAGGTAAATATTTCTCGTTTTTCCATGTTGCTCTTAAATTTGTTGCTTAAAAAAACAGATATTTTGCATTCAGCTATTGCTAATTTTGTCGATGAATCTTAATGCAATAATGCATTAAAGAAACAAAACTCTGTTGTGGTTAACTTCTTTCTCGCACTGTGAAACATTTGTGCGCCTTTGTGCAACCTTTGCTCATTCATGTAATTTCATTTTAAATGTTGTACGAGGGCATTTCCATCTGATTCAATTGTTACTAATGACACTACACTTATTGTAACAGGCAATGGGCAGGATTTGGCTTCAGTCACCAATATCGCAAGGCAGCTGAACTTGGAAGTTACTTCGAGCTCTTCAGCAAGCAAATGGGAGCTGATGGATCTTGATGAGCACCTTCAGGCCAGCGTTGTCTCGGGACTTATTGAAAAGTATCGCGGCGCCAGCAACTTCGTGAACGACGTATCAGATCCCTCCCAGGAAACTGTAACACTCAGATGCCACGTCCAATCCAAGAAAGAGTCATTAGATGTGAAGGCGCTAATTGAAAAAGAAGGCTCGTTTCTTTTAAACGACGAAGAAGAAATGAAAAAGTCGGAAGCTACTCACGTCGTAGTGGGTGTGGTCTACGGAGCTGAAGCTTATTGCGTCCTGACTCAGGATCTTGACGTAAATGACGAAAACGATCGAGAAGAGGCAGAAGAAAAATTGACCAAGCTGTCAGCCAAATTTCAGAACGCGCTGGAAGACGGCCAAACGTCTACCGATTTCGCTGACCAATTTGAAAAGGAAGAAGTTAAACAGCTTAACCGAATGAAATGCCGCTTTTATGCCGATAACCAAACTCAGGCAGTCCGGGAATGCGGATACTTTGACGCTTACAAGAATTGCCTCAAACTCATCGAGCAAATACAGAAGTCTGACGTCGAAACCAACAAGGCCGTCCCAATCGCCGCTGTTCTCTGCCCATTGAAGGTTTTCACCAAGCCGACCGGAGGATGGCAACCGTTCGAGTACCGAGACGTCGATGCTGATCTGATGGCTCGTTGTTCCTCTATTCTGGATGAGCTGGATCAAGTCGGCGTCAAGTTGGAAGCTATTCGCAAAAATAACAAGAAAGTCAATCGTTCCTCTCTGCGTCAATTCCTCGATGCTGTTATTAAGTACAAGGAACTGGCGAAGAAGAGCTTGAAAAATGCAGTCGTGAAAGCTCGCGGATCTGTCGATGAAGACGACAGTGAAATCGAAAAAATTGCCGACATTGTCGAAAACCATCCGCTTTTCAAACCGTCACAACTGCGACTTTGGCTGGCCTACAAAGAGGCAGAGGCGGAAATGGCCGGGAAGTTGGCTGGCGTGCCCGGCATAATTTACATAGTCGACAAAAAGATGTTGGAGAAAGAGTTAGCTGATTCTTATGAGACGAAGTATACACTCGTCTTATCTGTACCTCCACTGGATGAGAAAACAGAAGAGATTTGTAAGGAAATGACGGACTACGTTGAAGATTACACCAAGCTGGTGGCAATTGACAACGACGTCGACATGGAGGAAGGAGACGAGGAGAAGGACGATCTTCCATGGCACATGGTACCGCGTAAGAAAAAGCAAGTGATGGACAGAATCCGGGAGTTTGCCAGTCACGTCGAGAAAAACAAACATCTGGAGAAGAAAGTTCGCTTCGTCATCACTCCCGTCGAACCGGGTAAAGCAACCTGTCGTTATTCCGTCTACGAGGATGGAAATCTTCTGAAGGAAAACTTGAGAGAGTTGCCCACTCCGCCCACCGGTCTCGTGATTCAATTCGCTTCCGGTAAATCGGGCAAGAAAACGACGCGTTCAATCCGTCTAGACTGGGAATATCAAAATCTCGGCTACCCATTTCACTTTGTCGTCGAATCCAAGCCGAAAAACAGTTCCGATTCTTGGATGCAGCAGAAGACGGCCAAGGCCGGCGAAACCCAAATAATCCTTAACGTTTTGAAAAGTGGATCGGAGCTGGAAATTCGAGTGGCGGCCGACACTGCAATTGGACGTAGTGAATTCAGCGATGTCATCGACACTTCCAACTTTGATATTTTTGGAAACATTTCTGATGAAGAAGAAAAGAAGCCCAGCAAACAAGTCCATGTCCCTCATCAAACGAAGCAAATGACTGGCCAAGCAATGAAAAATGGATCCGCTCAACCGACACCCAAGACCGGGAACAAAGGGACACTCCAGCCTCCGTCTGATCCGCAAGTCGAGTGGGTAACCCAAACAACAGCAGAGCTGACGTGGTCTCGCCCGTCCAAGGGAAGCGGTAAGGGGAATTTTTCTTACCAAGTTCGTTATTTGCTGAAAAACGATGAAGATGACTCGGCGTATGAACAACTGGATGTACCGTCCACCGAGACCGGATGCCGTTTGGAAAATCTGGAACCGGAGACAAATTATTTGATCAACATTTTTGCAGTCTCTGATGATGGGCAAGAGATTAGCGCACCCAGCCAAACAGTTGAATTAACAACAAAGTCAGAAGAGGTCCGATTCGCCGAAACGATTCTGAACAAATGCAAGAAAATCGGCAGCTGGAATGGCATGGATTTGTTTGCTGTTCCGCTTACGAAAACGACTGGATACCGAACAACGGCCGATCGCTTCGTCTTTGGAAGAGGAGATGGCCAGCAGAAAGGGCGGATGCAGCACAGAACAATTTTGGTGATGGGCGCAACCGGTTCCGGCAAGACGACGCTAATCAACGGAATGATTAATTATATTTTCAACGTGCAGTGGGAGGATACCTTCCGCTTCCAGCTGATTCAAGAACAGACGGCCGGCCGCTCCCAAGTTGATAGCCAGACCAGCCGCATCACGGCCTACGACATCAATCACGCGGAAGGATTCCGCGTTCCGTATTCGCTGACTATTGTCGACACGCCCGGCTACGGCGACACCAAAGGGTTCGACAGGGACCAAGAAATCACCGAAATGGTCCGCAAGTTTTTCGAGAACAAGGACGGAATCCAGGAACTGGACGTGATTGGCTTTGTGGCGCAAGCTTCCCTGCCTCGCTTGACGCCCACACAAATTTACATTTTTGATTCTGTTCTCTCCATCTTTGGCAACGACGTCAAGGAGAACATCAACTTCTTATTGACGTTTGCAGACAGCCAAGTTCCGCCCGTCTTGAGCGCCATCTCCCAAGCTGGACTGCCATGTCCGATTGATGCCGATACTGGAAAGCCCCTTCACAACAAATTTAACAATTCCGGTTTCTTTTGCTCCAGCCGCGAGTCAGGAAACACAGCCGATAAATTCAACCGATTCTTCTGGCAAATGGGCATGGAAAACTTCCAGCGCTTCTTCACTGTGTTGGCGACGATGAAAACCAAATCTCTTTCCCTAACTAAACAGGTTCTCGACGAACGGAAGCGACTGGAGTCGACGGTGGATGGGCTTCAACCGCTCATCAAAATCGGCTTGGCTAAGATGGAGGAAATGCGGAAGACGAAGCAGATGATCACCAATTGCCAGGCCCAAATTGACGCCAATGAAAATGTCGAGTTCGAGGTGGAAGTCAATATGCCAAAGAAAGTTGAGAACCTTTACGGATACTTGACGAATTGCACCAAATGTCACGTCACTTGCCATAACCCGTGTGCCATCCCGAACGACGACGGCAAGATGGAGTGCTGGGCCATGGATTTCAGTACGCCTAGGGAAACTCGTTCCTGTCGCATCTGCCCGGAAAAGTGTATATGGAATATGCACGCTAATCAGCCGTACAGGTGGGAGTACGTGACTGAAAAGCAGGCCACTTCATCCGATGCTATCAAGCAAAAGTACGAGGCGGAATTGAAAAAGAAACTGACGGCGGAGGAACTGGTGAAGGAGCTGGAAAAGCACGTCGAGGACAACAACAAAATCGTCCTGCAGAGAGTCGACACGGTTTCACGCTGCATCCAGCAGCTGGACGCCATTGCCCTGCGTCCGAATCCGTTCTCGACTCCGCAGTACATCGACCTCATCATCGACGCCGAGCAACAGGAGAAGCGTCTCGGCTTCAAGGAGCGGATTGAAAGTTTGAAGAAGCTGCGCCAAATGGCCGTCATCACCAGCAAAGTCCGGAACAACGAATCCCTTTTGACGACTGACCGGAAGGACGACGTGGATGGAGAATCGACCGATGATGAAGAGGATGACGGGGAGACGGCCGATGCAGAAGATGACGATGGCGCCTCATACCAAAGTCTGGATGACAGAATGAAAAATTTGATGAGTTCAACCGACGGCCAGAAGTTCCAAAGTTCATTTTTTAATCATTGAAAATGTGTCGTCCATTCTCTTAAGAAATTTGTCCGAAATTGTTCCGAATTGTGTCATTTTTGTTGATCGAATTCTTTAAGAATACTCTTGGTTTTTTTTTTCACGGGCAATTTGTTTCGACTTTTGCTGATCTGGATTTTGCTTTTCTCTTTTTCTTAAGATTATTTCCCACGCTTTTGTTTCGGTGTTTTGGTCATTTTATTTCGTCATCGAATTTTGCTATTCTTAATCCTCTTACTTTCGTTCTTAACTCCCTTAACACATTTGAAATGCGTGGAAATAAATTCAGAAAACTATTATGTTCAACTCGGAATAAAATGTTTCATCAATATTCAAACTCGGTTAATAATGACTAAACTTAATTCTTCCAATATTGTGAAAGTCGAAACATAAAATTTCGATTATTAGGAATGAAACTAAATTACAAAAGAACTATTGAAATAAAAGAAATAACACAAGTGAGGAGTAATTAAGACGTTGCGCATTTACAACAACTCGGCCTTGAAATCCAATAGGTCTTAGATATTTGGAGAGAACTGAGAATGCAAGTATTTTTTTTTTAAATTATGTGTCGAGGAGACAAATGCTCGTGTCGCCTTCGCCAGTTTCAATTTCCCACATAAAAGCAGGTGGCCAAGTTGGGGTAGGTCGGGGGGTGGCAAAGTGTAACAAAAGAGGGTGGGGGTGTCTTTTTCGAATAAGCTCCACCTCTTGGCCCTCGAGCAATTTGGGCTAGCTCTCATTAGTCTTGGGTTATTCACCGATCAGCCGTGTTGTGTTGATTGCTACTCTGTAAACAGTTGAAAGTAAATTAATTCTTTTCTTTTTCTAGCTTGTTATTAGTGTTAACGCTACTCAGTAAACACTAAACAGTTTTCATTGCATCTAGCAGACGATTAACAGCATGGCCGACCACGTAGATTGCATCAAGATGATGGCATTAGGATCCAGTTTCGCGATTGGAACTCTCTACAACTACGTCGAGGATGTCGCCATACCGAGTAAGTCTAAGCAAATAATATCTTCATTTAAATAGCCATAGTTTATCACCCAAGTTATTTTAAAATTTGATTTAATCTCATATCCGTAACAGTCCATTTAAAAAATGATTTTCAACTGCAGCCTATATTGTCCCTTGTGTCTATGTCTGGTTTTCAATTTTAAAATTTTAACGAAGCTTTGAATAATTTTTTTTTAAATAATGTGCATTACCTATATAACAGTAATTACAAAATATTCTAACGCACTTATTTAAACTGGCTTATCTACTATCTACGAAGTAATTGCGCAATAATATTTTACAGTAACTGTATAAATTGTGCAGATGCTCGCCTGCTCGGTTATTTGACCCGGATGACGTGTCCCACTTGTCCGTCGCAATCACCCACGTTATTTTCAAATTTAATTTAATCTCATATATCCAACAGTCTGTTTTTTTTTAAATGGTTTTTAGTCGTAGCCTTCAAGGTCCCTTGTGTTTAGGTGGTTTATTTTAAATTTTAAAATCTTAAATAGGGTCAGGTACGAGGCATTGAATAATTTTTGTTTGAATAATAAGCGTAACCTATGTAACACAATTATTTGAACGCACTTATTTTCACTTGCTTTTTATCTATTTTACCATTATTTTGATTTGCCAATTTTAAAATCCATTTTGTAGTCGAACACTTGAGATGAATGAAGTAATTACGCAATAATGTGGTAGTAACTTATGTATAATTTGTTCCAGATGCTCGCTTATGGGACCCGGATGACGTGTCCCGCTTGTCGGTCGTTTCCACCGAAAGGAAAGAAATTGTAAAAGTCCATTCGATGTCATCTGCATTGCAAACGACTGAAGAAGAAGATCACAGTTCGTGGCTATCCGATTTGGACGAACACTCGGCCATGAGTTTGACGGCGGGTCTATTCCGTTCGCCTTTCACCGGAGCTTGGCAGTTCGTTTCTGATCGGGCGGGATCGTCAAGTCGAGGACCCGAAGTGGCCATTCATTGTCGTTCTTCCAGCAGGAAAGTTTCTATCGACCCGAAAAGTCAACTGGAAATTATCTGCCGGCCGGAAAGGATCATCAAGAATAAGGCCACTCACGTTGTCGTGGCTGTCAAATTCGGCCTGGAGGCTTTTTGTGTCTTCCAAAATCCGGAAGTTTCAACCAACGACGACCCTGAGGTTTCCGTGTCTGAAAAAATGTTTGACTACGCCACTTTCTTCGCCAAAGGTCTGTCGGATGGCCGGAAGAAACTGGAGCTGGATCACGATAAGGAAGGCGAGGAGGAAGACGGCGGCCATGATCTCGTTCCAGAGGATTTGCAATGCATTCTTTACAAAGATGTGCTAGGTGTTAAGAAAGGACATCAGAGCTGGACATCAGAAAATGTAGCCGAACAATACGAAGCCTGCCGGGTGATATTAGATCATCAAGTCAACAAGGCCGTTCCATTGAAAATTTGGCTGTATCCACTCGCCAAACTGATGCCGACCGAAGCCGGAATAATCCAGCTGCCAGAAAATAAAATCAACGTATCCCGAGATGTGGTCATCAAGTGCCAGATGATGTGGAACCAGTGGCAGCACATCTGCATGGAAACGGACGCAGTCAAGACCGAAATGAACCAACGCTCGACTTTCCAACGTTGCTGGATTCCACTGGCCGTTTCCAAACGAGTCAATCAATTTGATAAATGTTTAAACGAATTCTTGAGCGCTATGCAAAAAGCTCTGTATGAATGGACCATTTCAATTAGAAGAGGTGGTGAGCCGGAAGAGAAGATGGAGGAAATGGTTGCAGCAGTCGAAAGAAAATCCCCGTTCATCCCGGAAGAGCTTGAAAATTGGCTCATTGATCACCGGAAACAACTGAAAACTTTGAAGACGCTCTCACAGTTACCCGGTGTCCACCTGGTGACTGAATTTAAACAACTGGAAAAAGAAATCAAGAGTATAGGCCACAATGTGCTCGCTGTTGTTCTTCATTTGCCCAGCATCTCCGAGCAGTTTGACAATACGGTGCAAGAATTGAGGTCCTACGTTGATGACTTCATTAAATGCCATCCAGCACATCCATCCGAGTGGATCCGGGAAGGAAAAGTTGATCATCGTTCCGCTGCTGATCGACGTCGGTTCATTTCTGTCGCTCAAGAATTTTCGGACTGGGTGACTAAAAACAACAGCGACATCTCCAGCGTCCGTTACATCATTTTCTACAATGATCATCCGATATGTGGCGCTGCTGAGTTGCCATTCCTGCGGTTGTACGACTCCACTTTCGAGTCAAATGGGAATTTCACCATTCCTGAAGCTCCAGGTCCAGTTACAGTCGAAAAGAACCACCGTGGCGTGATCACGCTGAGCTGGACAACCGAGGAAGAATGCTGGACAACCGAGGAGCCTAATTATCTTTTGCAGTATCGCAACATTGATGGATCCGGAGAAAAATGGGATTCCATTCAACACAAGTCGAAGTCAATTACGATCAACTATCTGCAATCGGAAGAGAGTTACGTGTTTCGCGTTGCCGTGGTGACACCAGGTGGGAGGAGTCCGTTCAGTCCGAACAGCTGTGAGGTGACAATCGATCCGGTTTGCCCACCGCCAGCTGGACTTTTATGTCAGTACGTGACGGACATCAGCATCACAATTTCTTGGGATCATGTCGAGATTGAAGAAGAAGATGATGGGGCTGACACTTCAGATGATGAAGATTACGAAGATGTCAACAGTACCAGCGACTTTGATGATGGATCGATTTGCAACCGCATGTTCGGATCCAAGGGTTCCGTGCAACACGTCAAAGAAATGAAAAATAATAAGCCTGTCATAATCAGCTGTTACTTGATTGATTGTTGGATGGCCGGCAATCAGGATTCCTCATTCATTCAGCGATCTACAACGGAGACGATGATCACCTTGGAACCTCTGGATCTAGGTACGACTTACTGCATTCAAGTCCGAGCAGTTTGCAACGATGGTGCTGGATCATCTTTCTACAGTCCGGCCACGCCGATTTTGGAAGCTGAAACCTTGGAAGAGGCCGAAAGAGCTGCACATATCGTCCGTCGTGTAAGCAAAAAGTGTCCCGTTGGGCCTGGTATCGACGCTTACCGTTTGCCATTGAAGAAACGTCACGGGACAAAGACCCAAGGAGTCGGACACTACGTTTTTGGTGAACCAAGTTACTTGGCGTTGGCCGGCAAGCGTCGTCAACGGACCATCTTGATGCTGGGCGCCACCGGTTCCGGCAAAAGTACTCTCATCAACGCTATGGTGAATTATGTGCTGGGCGTCGAGTGGGATGACGATTTCCGCTTTAAACTGATCGACGAACCGGCCGACAAGTCTCAAGCTTATAGCCAGACGGACTTGGTGACCACCTACGACCTGTACGAAATGAAAGGATCCCGGCTGAAGTATTCTCTGACGGTTGTCGATACTCCAGGATTTGGTGACACTCGTGGACTGGAAAAAGACAAGAAAATTATGCAACAAATTCAAGATTATTTCCAGTGCCGTCACGGGATTCAACAACTGGAGGCCGTCTGTTTTGTCGTCCAGTCGTCTCTCCCCAGACTGACGGCCACTCAGAAGTACATTTTTGACTCGATTTTGTCCATTTTTGGTCAAGACATTAAGGATAATATTCGGCTGATGGTGACGTTTTCTGACGGTGCGTTGCCACCGGTTCTTGGCGCAGTCAAAGAGGCCGGCATCCCGTCGCCCATGGATCCATCCACCGGTCTTCCCCTTCATCATAAATTTAACAATTCAATTTTCTTTACTTCCAACAAGGGCGACCGCCAGACGAACGAATTCAACCGGACCTACTTTGACATGGCAGTCGGCGGTTTCGACAAATTCTTCGACGATTTGGGGGTAATGGAATCCAAATCTTTGACTCTCACGCGTGAAGTGCTCGAAGAACGAAAGCGTCTTGAAGCCCTTGTCGAAGGCCTCCAAATGAAGACCGAAATGAAGTTGACACGCGTAGACGAGCTTGAGAAAATCAAGAAAATTCTAAAAGAAAATGAAGATCAGATGGACGCAAACCAAGCTTTCGAATTTGAAACGCTTGTTCCCAAATCGACAGACATCAGCGGAACTGGCCAGTTCACCACCAACTGCCAAAATTGTCGCACGACTTGCCATTTCCCTTGTCGACAGGCTCACGACAACGACAAACACCGTTGCTCCGTCATGGACCGAAGCGGCAGCTGTATGATATGCAAATGCCCATGGAATGTCCATTTTAACCAAAAATACAGGTACGAGATGGTAAAGGAGAAGGTCCAGCGTTCATCCGACGCCATCCGGCAACAGTACCAAGGGGCCGTGAGTGAAGCGCTTACAAATGAGCAGTTGCTGGCCCGCATTGAGAAGGAAATCAAGAAACACGAGTCACAGCTGATGGAGTTGATGCAACTCACTTATCCATGTATCCAGCGGCTGGATGAAATCGCCCTGCGGCCTCATCCATTCTCCACACCCGACTACATTGACCTGATGATAGCCGCCGAGAAACAGGAGCATCGCTCGGGATACCAGCAGAGAATTGTCACCTTGCACAAGCTTCGTGAGATGGCCGACATCACGGCCAAACTGATCCGCGACCAGCAGAAAACTGTTATTCGTCGAATGTCATCATTGTCGCTGAAACCCAAACAGCAGCTCAAACGCCCTTCTGCTAAAACTGTGGCAGACTTAAACTGATTCATATTTGATTTCATTGTTGTCTGTATTCTGCACTGATCGAACAATATAACAAACGTGGAAATTTCATAATTTGTAGAGTATTTCAATTTTCTGATTTCAAATTTAAACCTTATCAACCTGAATTTAGATTAGGTTAAACAGTAATTAATTATTTTCTGTTGTGTAATAGGGACATATTTGGATGCAAATGAAAATGAGAACCGACATTCAATTATTCAAAACCAGGTGACAGCATGAATAATATGACGGACGACATGCAGTAAAATTATGAAATATTTCTTTATCATTCAATTTTACAAACTCCTTGCACATCAAAGTATTTTGAAACCCTAGTTAAATTTTTATCAATGTTCCAATACCTGGGACCATGTCAATTTTCTTACTATTAAAATGTTTAATGAGTGTTAGTGCTGAATAATTAATTTTGATTCATGTAAAAGTTAACTGAAATTTTAGAACTTGTATCTTCAACTATGCAGAAATTCATAGGTCCTTATTCATAATAAGAATTAATATTTCGGTAAATAGTCTACTCTACATCTAAAAGTAGTAAATTCATAAGACACTCATGGTGTAGTGGTGAGCGCGTCCGGATTGATCACGAACGGAATCATCCCTCTCAAGGTACGCCGCGAAAAGTCGCACAGTACACATTAGTTGAGCGGTTACGGCTGCGGCTTGTAGGGTGTATGCGCCCGAGTCATGTGGAGCTGTTTAGATTAGTACATCAGATCAGTTTCGTGAACGCACTGCATTACTAACAAGAGTCGTTAATTTTTGTAAATTAAAAGAATAATGAACAACGATAATAGTTTGGTAAAATCTACCACCAGATCTGTTTTGTGCTAGACGGTAGTGGTTCCAATCCTGAAACGGACAAAACTTTTTTTCAAATCCGAATTTCATTTTTATAACTTTTTTTTAATGTTAAAAAACAATCGAAATTTATTTTTTGTATAAAAGAATAATTAACAGCGATCATAATTTGGTACTATTATTTTCCATCCTATCTCTTTTGTTTTATGTTAGTGCTGGTTCCAATCCTGACATTACAACCAAAACTTTTAATAATCCAGATTTTATTTTTTAATATTTTTTTTCATTGCTGGGACGTTAGATATCCTCCATTACATCCACATTTATTATTTATCGGCTAAAGAATTATTAAAAATTTGTATGAAAAATCATTTAAAAGTCAGAGTACAGGATAATGTGGTTGAGATGAGTGTATGGGTTATTTAAGTGGTGAAACCTGAAACTTACTTATTTGAAAATTGTTTTTGCTAGTAAATACTGTAAAATCACAAGTAGATCTAATTAAAGAGTTCGCTGGTCACGTAGAAGAAAAGAAAACATTTGGAGATACATTGGAGATGAAGTAGATACAGTTTTCATCATCACGCCCAGCGAACGTGGTGAAGCATATCGTCTACGGACTACGTCTATGATTATGCAAATATTCTAAAAAGAAAAAAAATATAGTGAGTTGCCCATTCCGCCCACCAGTCTTCGGATCCAACTCGCTTCCAGGCAACAGCACAGCAGCAGGTGTCCATAGCCTCCAGCCTAGCATAGCTACTGATCTACCGAGCTCCTCCCACGACCAGAGCAAACCAATAAAGAGAGATTGGACAAAACGAAACTTACGTTACTGTAATTTCTCTTAAGATAAAATGCAAGCCTATAAATTGCTAAGAACGATGGTGTGTTGCGCAGACTCTATTGCTATCGCTAGTTCCGGTGAGTTAATCGGCAGTTTCACCGCTATTTTGTGGATCATGACGAAAGCTTGTGAAAGTGCTTGATTATTGTTAAGTCATTCAGAAAATTCTTGAAAAGATGGGGCATTACATTACGAGAAAAGAGAAACTGAGGCCTAAGGAAAGTGATGGAGGTGATGGGTAGTGCGGAGAAAATTCTTTATGTTTATCGTTCACCCTAGTTTTTCTAGAATCGAACAGTGCATGCGTAAAAGAATTTGAGATTCAATAAAAGGTGCTAATCTAAATGAAAAGTAGTAGAAATTTGAATGCTGCACGTTCACAATCTATAAAATATGCTTAGCAATATGGCAGAAATAAAACACAAACGAGACTTAAATACTTTTGAATGGTCGTTTGTATATTGAAAGTCGATAACATGTTATCACAGAGAATTAATTTTGAGCAACGTTGAATACGTGCAAGGTCAAAAAGTACAACATCTAACCGAAAATATTCAATACATCACACTTTCGAATGGGGATTCATAAACTGCCTGGCAAAATATTGCTGAAAATGCAGCCTCAATGAATCACCAAAAGGAATAAGGAACGCTTAGGTACGACGGGGGAATAAATAGTTATTTACACAGTGATACTTTAGAAAATCAGTCCAAAAAAAGTTTTAACAAGAGAATTTTGCTATCAGTCTACCTTGAGTAATGCAAACGTTAACCCCCTCCTTCCCTCGACTTAATTTTCGCTCAACGACAATTTTCCATTAATATCTAAACGAGCCGTCTGAGTATGAAACTTCACTTGAAGTGATTTACCGTTGAAATGGACGATCTGGTTGAATCGATACTGGCAGCTTTTGACGTAGATATGACCATCTTGCTCGCCGACGTGTTTGAGGGTTGAACTCAGCTGATATGTTTCCAAATCGAAATTCAGACTCTTTAACTCGCTTGTTTCAGAATAGAATCTCAGGCCATTTCGCTCGATGCTGCATAATTATTAGAAAGAGACATGTCATCGATAAAGAGCCATATAACTTATACAATTATATATTCGAAAATTTACCAGATGTTTTCTTCAGACTTGGAATTCCACAGTTCTTTGGATGACATGTGATGGAAGCACGACGAAGCCCCACAGCCGCAAGGTCTCTGCATGATTACTTGATGTCGATCAAACTTTTCCCACTTGTGATCTCTCTCTGAAATCAGTTCCTCGAATGACTTGAAGGATTCCCAACAAGTACGGACGCCAGCTTCGTCAATCACATATGCGACTCCACGTTGATTGCTCGAGAATTTGATTGAGTAGGGCGTAAATTTGACATAAATTGAAAAGAAAAATGACTTAAAATTATTAAGAAACAGTAAATTATACTTAATACCAATTTACCAAGCCTTTCCAGAGTGAAGAGTGAAACATCCGAACAATCCTCGTTTGTTCTTTAGCACATGTCCCATAGGATGCGAGAATCCCCAATTCGTCAAGTTGTTGTCAGCAAATGCAGAGATTTCCGAAAGCTTATTTTCAATAAAAAATGAGCCGTTTTCTGCGGTGTACATCATGAAATCTTCAGGCATAGAGTCAGTTTCGGCATCCAGAGGGAAACCTTGAAAATCATCTTCTTCTTGAATGCCAACTGGAAGAAATGGTGTATCAGGAAAATATGGATGAGGATCATAGCTTTCAGCTTGGTTGAAGGTCAAACTTTCAGGGTAGATTTCATAGCTTGTTTCAGGGATTTGTGGTACTGTCCAATGTTGGGGTTCGTAAAGGTGTGTTGTCTGGGGATGAAATGGCAAGCTATTCATGCAGTAGCTGTTTGGCGGTGACAAGTTTGCATGCACACACATTGCAGTATCTTGCTGAAACAAAGCCGTGTGAGGAGACTGCAAGACATACATGGCATTTGGATTGTAGTTCACGAGGCTCATGGCAAGGGTGTCTTCTTCTAATTCAAGTAGGCAATTTTGAAGTGGTTCGTGTTGGATACAATCAGGAACACACTGATATTCAAGGTTTTCCTCATTGGCATCTGGAATATAATCTGCTGTAAAACAAAAGTGAACAGAACATTAGACAGCATGCCGACAAGAAATCACTCAAACCGTATTAATTGACTAATACATTTAAAGGGCTTTTCAACTTAAAAACTTTCCTTTCTGTTTTCATTAATTGTCACTTATGTGTAAAACACAAGCAAAGAATAAGGTCAAATCTCAAGATAGAAATTGTGCTTATAAAAACACTGTTTGAACACTTAATAATACAAATTAAAGAAATGAATGTCTGAACAAACCTGAGGAATAATATTCAGAAGGATAAATTTCATTTACTTGCTGGTCACTTTCATTTTGCGCCTCTTGTTCACACAAATATTTACCCAAACAAAATGAAAATTCATCCACCCAAACATCGATGGGATTAGAGTTGGGATCAAGAATACGGACTAGTTTAGGAGAAGCAATGGCTAACGACATGGTAGAATAAACGATCAAAACCAAAACCGCAAATTAAATTGATAACAAAAACAATACAATTATCAACGACGACCTAAGGCAACCTTCCTCACGTGCGTCTCGAGGCCGAATAAAATTTCTTTGTCCTACGGTTTCCTTCCTACGACCTTGATATTTCGAGGGGCCCTCTGATTGGCTGTTTCGAACCGGATGTGAAATTTCTTGATTGCCAAACCGTCGACAATAGGAACAATATAAAAATTACATCAAAACATTGATGGATTATTTCAACACTTTTTTATTACATTTAATTTTTTAATTCTAGTTTTTTAACTTTTAGATTTAGCAGTTGTAAATAGGTTGCACATGTCAAGAATTTTCTCCCTGATTTTGCTCTGTTGATGGTTGAAAAAAAGACGTAACCGTATAAAGTATAACACCAGGAAAAGTGTAAAAGCAAACCAACCCAGGGAAAACTGTAACTTCGTCTTTGTATCACTCTAGATATGCTGTTGATCTACTGCAATGGATACATGATAAAGAGTAGACAGCTACCAATAGTTATAAACAACTACCAACAGTTATAAACAACTACATAATGAAGCACAAAATTTTGAGACATAGATCATAACCTCACAATATGCAAGTTTTTCTTGTGCAGGTGTTAACCTGTCACCAGCAACAATCTCAGGATCATCGCCTGGGTAATGATTTCCTTTTACTTTAATTGACCTACTAGATATTTCAATGCATTTCAATGTAATACATGTAAACCTTTCATTCTCCCCATTTATTAACCATTTTCATTTACCCAGTATATCGTTTTCAATTTTCCTGACTTTATTGTTGATTCTGTCAATATATTTTTTCGTAACCATTTTTCTACTTTTATTTAGATAAAAAAACATCCTATGGCATTGGAATGCGATCCAATGCATTGTCAATCGACTAACGGATCTCTCTTTTCCCCCTTTCTTTGAATGTCCTCGTGTACGCCCATGTGAATGTGGGTGTATTCACGAGGACACCCTTTTTACCCTATCCCGTCTGGTGTCATTTGACTCTTCATCGGATGGATGGAGCAACTTTAGATGCATGGCTGTATTTCCCATGCATAAAGGTAGGACAAAATTGATCTCTTTTATTGTCTTGATCTATTCTTCTTTTTGAGAGAAATCGTTACGTATTCACGGAGTATGTTTATTCCTGAGGTAGGCGGTTGACTTGCAACTGTTTTCTTTCTCCGTTTTGGTTTTGTGTCTTAAGTAATAAGGGTTCACTTAAAATCTCATTTGTTGAACGACTGCAAAATCAGGCTTGTTTTTGTATCTCACAACTTTTCCTGTGGGTAAACCATCACATTCGAAAATATTTGAATTTTAAACACTTTCAAACAAAGTGCAAAAAGAAAATTTTTTTACCAAGAGGGACCTGCCACCACACTGGCATCTCCTCGTTGATAGTCTGAATCAATAAGCCCAGAATTTGTGTGTGTTTTTTTTACTGTTTTTTCTTTTCTTTACGGAGACGTTGCTCTAATATAAATTTATGCCTCAAGTGTATTGTTAAACCTGTTTGACAATAACAATGTTTGTTTGGGAATCTCGACCATGTCTTGGTCCTTGGATTTGGTCATTTTGAATTGTCCAGTCAATCAATCAGAAAAGCTAAACGGAAGTTTGTTTTACATCTTTTATTCTAGTTTGTTGATCCATAAGCCGAAGCTTCTTTTAAATGAGCTTTGTATTTAACAAATTCTTCTTGAATTTCAAATTTTAACCCAACGAAATCCCAAATGTAAGAGTGCAAAAAAAAAACGCACAACAATAAAAATGGCGGTTTGAAGAATAAAAGTCACGTGTTAAAAAGAAAACCCTTGACAGCTGCAACGAAACCTTTTTTGTCTTTGTTATCATCGAAAGAGTAGCCCTCTTTACTATCCGAAGTTCCTCGTCTTGTCATAGCCGATTGATTATTATACTGGTTGTGGCTAGGGCCACTAGCAACTCTCGTATAATAGCCAGAGGAATAATTGGAAGCACCAGCAGCGGAATTTGTACTAGTTATCCGAAAGTCGTCAACGGTGCCGTGTTGAGAATGTTGACATGTTTTCGACCCATAATTTCCTCTGTGAGATGCTCCACCAGTGTTCGATGTTCGGTGCGTCTGCGTGACAGGGAAACTACGTACCGTCTTATGCAACGCAGAGGCTGATGCATCGGCCGCCAAACAATTCTGCAGTTCCGTCAATGTTTCTAATCGTGTCAGGTAACCGGGCGCTTGTTCCTCGGAGACACGGCTTCTCATCAGACTAAGGAAGTCGGACGGAGTGAGTGCATTTGATTGAAGAACTGTCGATTCCAGTGAATGGGCATTGATGCCCACCTGTTCCAGCAAACTAAATACTTTGGCTTTCGCTTTATTCAATTCTTCCAAGTTGTCAGCGAGAAGTTGCTCAACAAAGACTTTCCTATCGTAATTCGATTCGTATTCGGCTTTCATATCCTTCAGAGTCGTTGTAATCTTTACTGGAGTCAGACGCCATTCGAATGTCTGGTATTCGTGTTCTGAATCCGGGCAAGTGCACAACTCGCATTTTCTTTTTTGCAGCCTTTCTGAATATTTTAGTTTGTTAGGCTTTTCGCAAGTCTTCCCGCAACGTCGACAGTTGTAAGCAAAGTATCCTTTTTCGCATAACATCTCAATGAGGCGCATTTCCGTCTTTTCAAAGGTGAAATTTGTATTAGTCTCCATTTTGTGCCTGTACTCCCTTATTTCCCTTTTAAATATTTCCATATTTTCGATTTTGACCAAACAGACTTCCAGCTCTTGTTCGATGTCTTTCAACGACTGTTCCAGCAGTCTGCGACTCTGGATGACGTTGCGAGTTGATTTCAAGTCCTTGCCGTTCATTCCGTCCAACATGGTGAAAAATTTGTGAAAATGCTCTTGGCTCATATCCCAGAATAATTCGTCGAAACAAGGGCCGTCCTCTTCACGTTGCTGATTTGACTCGTAGAGGACGGAACAGTTAAATTTGCTGAACGTGATTCCGGCCGACGCGGATGTAACAGGAAAGTTGGCAGCCAGGCAGGCCTCAACTACGGGAGGATGGGCATTGTCTGCGAATGTCACCAACAGGCGAATGTTCTCCTTGACGTCTTTACTGAAAACGGACAGCACGGAATCTATAACATGACGCTGTGAAGCCGTTAATCGGCCGTTTCCCGAAGGGGCCACAAAACATACTGCGTGAATTTCGTCGACACGAGTCTCCTGTTGAGTCAGAAACTCCTGAATTTTGCGCGTAGTCTCTCTATCTCTTTTGTTTTCTGTTATGTGCCCATATCCGGGCGTGTCGATGATCGTGATAGAATAAGGAACGGCCATCTCATCATGGTGGCGAAGACTGTAGGCCGTTACTGTACTCGTTTGACTGTGCGCTTGATTCCTGGCGGTCGTTTCACGGACACATTTGAAGCGGAAAGGATCGTCCCATTTTACGCCGAGGATGTAGTTGACCATTCCATTGATGAGCGTGCTCTTGCCGCATCCAGTGGCGCCCATCAAAATGATTACTTTGTGATTTCGCATACCGAACAACGGCGGTGTACCTTCCGGCTGTCCGATGTCGAAACAACGGAAATCCTCACCAACGGATGTTTCCTTGGCGTTCAACAAGTAAACATTAGGTTGGCCTTTTTTGATTAATTGACTGTAGTGCCTGCTGGTGGAAAATACCTTTGCGATTCCATTTGACGTGGTTTCATTGGCCTCTGTGTACATTTTATTATTTGTTTTTATTTCGTCTTCTCGAGCAAACGATTCTGATTGTGTTTTTCTCTTATCGCATTCGCCGTCGCCAGGTGTTCTTACACGAACGACACCGCCTTTTCTGCGTCTTGCATCAGTCGATCTCTTCTGTACGCGAGCATCTACGGATACTGTAGGTACTGTAGGTAAGGACGGAGTCAATGGGCCGGTTGCAACGTCCCGATTTTGTTTCATCATTGACAAGGCTCGCGCAGAATTAAATGGTTCGGATAAATGCTCAGATAAAAAGACGTCGGTGTTTGGGTCGGCCGGGCCGGACCGGATACACGTAGATGCCCTATCTTGCGTATCGTAATTCTTGATTTGAATAAAATCTACAGCAAGTGGATCTTTCTCTGTTATCTCGTTAACAGCTGAACTTCTCACAAGCTGAGCTGTGCGATTGATGCTGGATGTTCGTTTTACTGTTTGAATCTTTTGCGTCCATTGGTTTGTTTCAGCAGTTTTTTCAATGGACTCTGCCATGATGTTGAAGGAAGAAACTGCGTTAATATAACTTATAGTCTCGATTTCTCCCGTGCTATTTGAATCGGACGAAACAAATTCTAGATAAATACTTGGTCGTGATGGATCACCTTCAACCAGAAATAAAAATAAATGTTTATTCACGATTTTTTGAGCATCTATACACTTTGAAGGCCCCCTATGAGATATAATATGAAATATGAAAAATTCAACTTACGTTTTGGTTTGGTCTTATGTTTGGTTCAATCGTGTTTCTGGAGCGGCATTAACTATAATTAAAAGGTTACAACGCTATATCGAATCGAACACAAATATGGGCTAGAAGGATCGACACAGTATACTTATTTCATCTGAAAAGTTCTTGCTACTTTTCAATTCACTCTCGCCTTTAAAAAAAAAACTAACGAATAGATAAGATTAGATAGATGGAGCGCCACGAAGTTTAGCAGCGTTGGAAGACGACTGCCCTTTTCGAGGCTACATCTCCGACTGGGACTTTGTCTATTTTTGACTAAGATATTCAGGAGTCTTCTCTGCAAAAAACGTCAGCACCAGTAGCCTCTTGTTCGCATCTGATGTACTCTGGCTTCTCGATGCAAGAATAGGTATTCATTCAAGCCGATTACAATTCGAATAAAACAGTAAATGTTAGCGAATGTTAGGAAATGTTGCTTTCTGTTCGATAAAATGCAATCTAAATATTATAAATTTCAGAATGTTTCTTGCATTTGATTTATTAAACGAGACTTATTCTATTTCCACTTTGGAAAAATACCAAGAAATTTATTTTTAGGTTTGGGAGCGCCTTTTGGTTCCTCTTGTTGGTGTACTTCGGATTGTTGATTATTAGTTTTGGCTTCTTTCCAACAATTCCTTTGCCGGATTATGGAATTGTGCTGCTTCGACATTTCTCCTCGATGTGATCCGGGTGTAGTGAACGTTAGCGTTTGACTTTTGGGGAAAAATCCTGATGCCAGCCTCTGCTGTAGCTCCGTCAACGTTTCTAATCGTGTTAGATAACCGGAAGTTTGTTCCTCGGCGACTCGACTTCTCATCAGACTGAGATAGTCAGCCGTACTTAATGCATTTGAATGTAGAGATGTCGAATCTAGTTTACGGGCATTGATGCCCACTTGTTCAAGCAGACTCAATACTTTCGCTTTGGTCACATCTAAATTCAATCAGGCAGTTAGCAAGCAGCTGTTCGGTGGTCATTTTATCATCATAATTTGATTCGGGAACGTCACCGAACGCGTTTCATCTGTTCATACCGCATTTCCGCTTTCTCAATGACGTAATTATTGTTGGCCATCAGCATCTTGTGGCCGTATTCCCTCATTTTCCTTTGGAATGTTTCCATGTTTTCAATGTTGACAAGACAGAGAGATTCCAACCATTCATATGCGTCAAAGCCGAAATCGTCTTCTGTGTTTTTTGCGGTTTTTTGTTGGAAGCACAAATGACACCGGAGCTGTTATGAAAATTGGCTTTATTCTAGCTGACGCGGATGTCACGGGAAAGTTGGCGGCCAGAGGCTTTGACGACGGGCGGAACGGCGTTGTCGCTTGTTGGCCAACGTCACCTAAATCACTTTAAACGGTTTTGAGCCTTCATATTGACATTCCGTATTCAGACCAAAATAATGTAAATAATAATGGCACGATTCAAATTTTTTTTTTATACTTTTTTTTTCTTTTTTATACGTAATGCCCGTATGCGAATTTATGTCCCTGGTGTAATATGGTTGAAACCCCTTTGACAATTACCTTAGGTTTGTTTGGGAATCTCGAATATGTCTTGTAAATGTCCAGTGAATAAGAAAAACAAAAGGAAGTTTGTTTTACATCTTTTATTGTAGCTTGTTGAACAATAAGCCGAAACGAGTTTTGTATTTAACAAGTACTTCTTGAATTTCATATTTTAATACCCAACGAAAACGCAAATGTGAGAGTGAAAAACACAATATTAATGGCGATTTGAAGAATAAAAGTCACGTGTTTTAAAACAAATCCTTGACAGTATCCTTAACAGTTTCTTTTATACTAGCAAAAAAACCTTTTTTTTCTTGTTTGTCTTTGTCATCATCGGAAGAGTAGCCCTCTTTACTATCCGAACAACACTTCAATTTTTGGTTTGCGTTTTCGGCAGTCCCACGTCTTGTCACAGCCGATTGATTATTACCTGACTGGTTGAGGCCAGGGCCACTAGTAGCTCTCGTATTATATCCAGAGGAATAATTGCTGGAAGCACCAGCGGTATTTGTCCTAGTCATCCGAGAGCCGTCAACGGTGCCGTGTTGAGAAGATTGACATGTTTTCGACCCATAATTTCCTCTGTGAGATGCTCCACCAGTGTTCGATGTTCGGTGCGTCTGCGTGACAGGGAAACTACGTACCGTCTTATGCAACGCAGAGGCTGATGCATCGGCCGCCAAACAATTCTGCAGTTCCGTCAATGTTTCTAATCGTGTCAGGTAACCGGGAGCTTGTTTCTCGGCGACACGGCTCCTCATCAGACTCAGGTAGTCGGACGGAGTGAGCGCATTTGAGCGAAGAGCTGTCGATTCCAGTGAACGGGCACTGATGCCCACCTGTTCCAGCAAACTGAACACTTTGGCTTTCGCCACATTCAATTCTACCAAGTTGTCAGCGATAAGTTGCTCAACAGAGATTTTCCTATCGTAATTCGATTCGTATTCGGCTTTCATGTCCTTCAGAGTCGTTGTAATCTTGACTGGAAGCAAACGCCATTCGAATGACTGGTATTCGTGTTCTGAAGCCGGGCAAGTGCAGAACTCGCATCTTCTTTTTTGCAGCCTTTCATTATATTTTAGTTGTATTGGCCTTTCGCAAGTGTTTCTGCAACGACGACAGTTGTAAGCAAAGTATCCTTTTTCGCATAACATCTCAATGAGGCGCATTTCCGTCTTTTCAAAGGTGAAAATTTTATTAGATTCCATCCTGTGCCCATATAACCTCATTTTCATTTGGAATATTTCTATATTTTCGATTTTGACAAAACAAACTTCCAGCTCTTGCTCGATATCTCTCAACGACTTTTCCAGCAGTCCGCGACTCTGGATGACGTTGCGAGTCGATTTCAAGTCCTTGCCGTTCATTTTCTCCAGCATGGTGAAAAATTTGTGGAAATTCTCTTGTCCCATATCCCAGAATAGTTCGTCGAAACAGAAATCGTCGTCTCCTTGTTGATCGTTGTTTGCGTAGAGGACGGAACTGTTGAATTTGCTGTAGGTGATTCCGGCCGACGCGGAATTAACGGGAAAGTTGGCAGCCAGGCAAGCCTCTACCACGGGAGGATGGGCATTGTCTGCAAAGGTTACCAGCAAGCGAATGTTCTCTTTGACGTCTTTACCGAATATGGACAGCACAGAATCTATAATATAGCTCTGGGTAGGCGTCAACCGGCTATTTCCGGAAGCGGCCACGAAACATGCGGCGTGAATTTCGTCGACACGAGTTTCTGGTTGAGTCAGAAATTGATGAATTTTGCGCGTGATTTCCTTGTCCCTTTGAACTCCTCTCGTGTCTCCGTAGCCGGGCGTGTCGATGATCGTGATCGAATGAGGGATGGCCATCCCGTCATGGTGGCGAAGAGTGTAGGCCGTTACTGTACTCGTTTGACTGATCGCCTGGTTCTTGGCGGTCTTTTCATCTTCGCGGACACATTTGAAGCGGAACGGATCGTTCCATTTGACGCCGAGGATGTAGTTGACCATTCCATTGATGAGCGTGCTCTTGCCGCATCCAGTGGCACCCATCAAGATGATTACTTTGTGATTTCGCATATCAAACGACAACGGTGTACCTTCTGGCTGACCGATGTCGAAGCAACGGAAATCCTCACCAACGGATGTTTCCTCGGCGTTCAGCAAGTAAACATTAGGTTGGCCCTTTTTGATTAATTGACTGTAGTGCCTGCTGGTGGAAAAAACCTGGCCAATGTTTCGGTTTGATGGAGGCTCTTCGTGCTTCGGCAATCGATAATTTTGATCATTGTCGAATTCACGTTCCCTTTCTTGTTGGCTCTTGTTTTTGCTGGCGGATTCACTGGCCTTGGAGTCCGTTTCGTGATGTTTTTTTGTTTCTTCTTCTTGACAAGACGAGTTTGACCTTGTTTTCTTTTCTCGCTGGTGATCGCCAGACGATTTACCAGGGTCGTCATTTTGGTTTCCTGCAGCAATTGAACTCTTTTGTATTGAGGCAGCTGTGGATGTGGTTGACCTATCTTGGTTATCTTTTATCTCAATTTTATTAAAATTTTTTACAAGCGAATCTCGTCTTGTTCCCGCGTTACCAGTATAGCTGTTATCGGTGCTTTGTGTTTGATGATGGTTTTCCATTATTCCGTATGAATCTTGCTCTTGTGTCGTTGGGTTTGTTTCAGTTTTCCCCATGAAATGAGTCGTGGTATTGGACGAAGCAGGTCCTGAACTGCTCTCAGCGTCTTCCATAGCAGCATTTAAATCGGACGAAAGCATGGATGGGTCATCATCCATGTTTTCATTTTCTTCCTCTTTAATTTTTTTAGAATTCTGAACACCAGTACTAAGGACATTTGTCAAGTGTGGCTGTTTTGTTGATGAGGAAGCATCATCTGGTGTTATTTGATGTAGATTTGGATAAAGAGAGGGACTTTGGGGATGATTTTGTTGGACCTTTTCAGGTGAATTGACTGGATTATCCGACGGCACCAAAGATTGTTCGGATACTCTGTCAGAAAAATCAATAACTTGTATGGCTCCGTCGTTCCACGACGAAGAGATTGGTACCAGTGCTATCTGGTACCAAGTGTCCCGGTTTGGATCGCTTCTATTCAGATCAGCTTCATTTGCGAAATTGTGTAGTTTTCTTCTAATTTCCGCAAGACTATCTTTCTCTAATCTTTTGATCCACAAAAGTGGGAGCTCAAAAGCTGGGGTCGTGTCCCCAGTTATTTCCAATATTTTGTCTACCAAAATATTTTTGTTGTAGTTGACTTTCAGGACGAAAACTTTGGCGAATTTTTCGTCTGCATTCCTCATTCGAATTTTTATATCTTCCAAATCTAGCGCTGCTAATTGGGTTTCGTTTAGTAACCAGTCGAATATTTCAATTTCTTTTCCTCGCTGGGCTAGCCAGTCGATCATTTGAGTCAGAAAGTCAGAGATGGGTTTGACTTTTTCCAAGACTTGCTCAGGAGTCTGAGTGTTTTCTTGGAATTTCACAATCTCTTTATTCCAAAAAGGTTGGAGTAGGTCCTGGAACTGGCAGATCACTTTCTCCAGCAGTGGCGGAAAACGCTGAAGAGACAAATGGTTCGATAAGATGCGACTCTCCTCCACAATCCATTTCCACATGACTTCGTTCTGCTCTTTGAGGAATGCAATTTCAATATTCCTATCTGACAAGAGTCGAGTTTCAATTTGAGCCGGAATGTCTCGCAGAACGATCTCGACAGGTTTCCACTTCTCCGGTCGTTCGTCATGATAATTATTAATCAAGTTTCTCAGGTATTGTCTGAATTCTTTGAGTGAGCAATTCCAATTTTTACCGGCTTCTATACTGTTGAGGACATTACAAGTGGCTTCATTTAATTCAACAGGTAACTGTGTTGTAGCTGGATCCTGACCAAAGGCACGATCGAAGTAATCCTTGGCTGCCAAATAGAGATTTCGTTCAACACACTTTTTCGTTTCCCATTTCCAATCAACGGATTTTTCGATTGAGCAGATCATCTCAGCTCCGTATACAATTTTTTCTATCAAATGTGTCGCTTTTCCGCCGCTACTTGACTGATATTCGTGCATTCTTGACGAGATGAATTGCGGATGGAGAGTTTCGATTCGTCGACTTAGTCTAATAAAGAAAGTGACTTGGGCTACACGGCCTTCACCCTCCGTTGAGTTTGCATTTAGGTAATTAGCGAACCAAAGTTTTTTCAAATCCAGACCACCCTTTTCAATGCTGTAGTGCAGGTGGGAATTAATATTTAACATGTAACCTTTGAATTTGTCCGGCTTTTGGTAAAAGAATGAAAATGTGGTTTCGTTTGATGCCGTTTTTGAAATTGACTTGTCTTCCGGAATTGTTATTCCACCTGTTTTACATAAACAGATTATTATTTTAGAACGCAATTGACACACTTAATGCAAATTATGCAATAAGATATACACAGCAGCGGTAGCATACTTAATTTCCAGTATGTTAGTAGGTTAAAAGTACTGAATTTGTCAAGTAGGGCTTTTTTCATACTTAATTTGGAAAATTTCCTACTTGAAATATTTTTTAACGTACTTACAACTCATTTTCATACTTGCAAGCACTATCTTTTTTAAATATCAAGTAGTTTAGGGAGTTGTAAGTATGTTCAACTATTTGTAAGTATTGTAAATTTGTAAGTATATTGGACGAACATACTTATACCTATTTTTCATACTTATTTTCGTCGTATACATACTTAAACAGCTAATAAGATACTTGTACTTTGTACTTGTACTTTTGCTCACTTTTGAAATTTGATTGAGCTTAGCCTATATATATCGACTACTGGATTCAACTTGTTAGTCGACGAGGCTAGTGATCCCACGTCCATTGAAGATGTGGTTGTTGCTAGTAGTAACACAACTGATGGCGTCAGGGCTGGTCTTGAACAATCATCAGCTGAAGATAGGCATGATTTTGATCACGAACAACAACCCCAACATTTTGGCCAGCAAAATTTGGTTCCTGCTGCTCATCGTGAAATTGAATCCCTCCTTTTCACTCATGGTGCTGCGTTTAGTGAATTTGAATGGGAAGCTGGCTTGCTATCTTATGTTGCGACAAAGATATTTCCTGACCTACGAGGCCCTGCTCTTTGTTTCTCAGTCCATCCATGAGCATTATTCAAGAAATATGGCCATCGTTCAGGTAGAACTCTAGAATACATGTAAACTACTTGTTTAAGGAATCTAACTACTTTTTTTCATTAATTGTAGGAAAAACTTGCTGCCCTATTTATATCTACTGAAGGAACTGGTAGTATCGAGTTTAAAGCAGCTTTCCTGTAAATCATTTTTGTGAAAAAAAAATGAATAAGGGCACATGCTCGCCGCTTTAAGAGAGAAAATTGAATATGATGTTTGGACATAAAATCTATAAGTCCTAACCCCCCCCCCCCCGTTGATTATTTACGGTTATTTAATTAGAAAAAACAAATCTAGAATGGCACAGCGGATCAGCATCTGACTGTGATGCGGGAGACCCGTGTTCGATTCCTACAGAGGGCATTTCTTTTATTCAAGTAAGTATGTTGGAGGCACATACTTACATGCTTACTCGTTACTTACAAAATGTAAGTATGAAAAAACTATTTAAGTATGTTAAGCTCGTAAGTAGTTTCGTCTTGTAAGTAATCCTGGCCCACTAAAGTATGTTAAGGTAAGTATTCTACCGCTGCTGTGTACCGGTAGTTAATATATAATACTCATCAGCCCACTGAATCTCCATTAACGATATGTTTAGCTTTTTTACAATTCAAAAAGGATTTTCTAATTTTGGTTGTAGCCTAATTTGAATAAATTCTTCATAATTATAAATTCTATCTACTTAATAAGTATGAAATTAAAGAAATGTGGACGTCTTACTTGGAAATATGTCGTCACTGAAGAAGTTATAGAAATCTCCAACGCGCGCATCGCGACCCAGAGCCGACATTCGAATTCTGGGTTCAGCCATCGGGAAAAAAGCTAAAAAAAGATCACTTACAGTACCTACCCAAAGTTTGGGGACGCGATTTTTGCCGCGTTCCCAAAGAGTTTTTGGTTTTTTTAAATAAAGGGGTGAATGGCTATAAATAAATCTAACAGTTTGGGAACGCGCTGTAGCGGCAAAGTAGCCGATTTTTAATACACTTCTACAGCGCGTTCCAAAACTTTTAGATTTATTGATAGCTACCCATCCCTTAATTTAAAAACTCTGAAAACAATTCAGGAAGTAGCCACAATTCATGGCTACTTCCCAAAAAATGTCAATGTTCTTCGCCAAAAACTCGATTTTTGGGAACGAGGCGACTACTGTATCTTTCCTTCCTTCCCTAGATTTTATTAGATGCTGAATAAGTTTGAAATAAATTGAATAAAATTTTAATCCACGATTTTATCGGATTTTATAGACCTATTTAGCTTACAAGTTACATGTTACCTTTTTTTAATTGTCTAAAAAACAATCAACTTTCGTCTTTGAATTGTTGCTGGTTGTGCGTTTTACGCACGGTTACGGAGCGGCAGAGCCTATAGAATTAATAATACGACCGTATACTACACGTTAATAACACGACACAGTTTGGACTGGAATTATAAACGCTACCTGCTCACGGATATTATTCAAAATTGCCACTTTGAGGTCCGCGATTTCGAAACTGTAGGCTAGTGCAAGTCAAACAAATCACTTAATTCTTTAAATCAACAATTTCGTTGAAAATATCAGAAGTCTACGAAACAAATTCTTCTAAGAGACTAAACAACTTCTAGAAGAAAGGTGGAGCCTGTCCTGTTCCATGGCCTGCTTAATGATTAAGGCCTGTAAACTTGAATGTTGCTCTATGATGGCGACGGGATTTCCAGAATTCCCTATCCTTTCCCCTAGAAAGAATCAAAGAACCAAACAGAAGAAAAATGGAGGTACAACTTCGCTATCTGGCGTTCGATATTGCCATCTCGTTAGAATAATGATATAAGGGGAATGGTTTCAATTGTCGGGCACTACATTATCTTTAAGGCGCAACGGAACTACCGCGAGTCTGGAACAGTTTTTATTTAATTTACAAGTAGTATTCTCACACCCTCGCACTACGCAAATAGGATGGGAAATCAAACAAATTACTCCATTTCATTAATATCCATTAAAAAAAACAATTCTGAGTCATAACCGTTTGTAACTTTCAATAATTCCTTAGTCCTCAGTATTTTTATTTATTTTACAACGAGATTGCATCTTGAACGCCAGATGACGAAGTTGTACCTTCCATTTTTCGTCTGATTGGCTCTCGCAGGAGCATAAGGAATTTGGCCACACCTCTCGCCTTCGTGGTAGTAGATACAAGTTTACAGGGCCATGCCTGTTAAACTGTTGAACGTTCAAACTTGGCAATACCGTGCGACAGTTCCCGTTTGTCATAGAACTCAAAACTAACCTTTCTACCGTGTCAAATAGGAGACAAAATTCCTTACTAGCTGAAAAAAGAAATTTCTTTATAGAGAGCCATGACGGACAGCAAATCAATCGAACGACATGTCACTAAGATGGCCGTGTTGGGAGGTCAATTCAAACTGGGTGATTTTTACGACTACCGAAACGACAGCATTCTAGCAGGTACTAATAATTATTACATTAACACAGTTAATATAATATATGCAACTGACCTGTGTGTGTTACTATTTTTAAAGATGGCCGGAAGTGTTGGGAATCGGCTACTCGAGTAGACGAGAAATTCAAGCTGAAATGTAAGCTTCCAGACTCCGATTCTAATAATAGCAAGTGGGAAAACATGGGCTTGGATGAGCATTTGAAAGCAACTGTTCTGGCCGGCCTCATCAAAAAGTACCGTGGCGCGTGCAACTACCTCAACGACAAACCGAATCCATCGCAGGCAACTCGAATCCTATTTCTTCGTGTTAAATCAAGAAAAGAACATTTGGATCTACAAACTTTAATCAATGAAGACGTTCCACTTCTTGTTGCCTCCGGAGACGAAACGAAGAAGAAATCGGGATCAGCAGTTCCAACTCACGTCGTTGTTGGAGTCACTTACGGAGCGGAAGCTTATTGCGTCCTGACTCAAGATGTCGTCGAAGAAGCGGATGAAGACGATGCCCGGGAAGAAGCCGAAGAGAAATTGGCCGAAATAGCGCAGAAAATGGAAGAAGCGCTCAACGACAAACAAGATTTAAATGAATTCAAGGAGCAGTTTGACGATAAAAAACAGCTGACTCGTGTGAAATGTCGTCTGTATGCCGATCTCCAATCTTCGGCTGTTCGCGAATGCAGCGTCGCTGACGCCTACAAGAATTGCCTGAAACTGATCGACCAAATAGAGAAGACGGAACCCGAGAAAAGCAAAGCGGCTCCCATTGCCGTTCGCCTCTGCCCACTGAAATTTCTTATGGGGAAAACTGGAGGCGTCCCGTTCGAGTACCAAGACGTCGACGACGATCTAATAGTTCGTTGCGGCCGGATCTGGGATGAACTGGAACGATTCGGTGCAAAATTAGATAGCATCCGCACATCCATCAAAAAAGGTATTCGCCCCTCTCTGCGCCAATTTGAAGACGCTCTAGGCAAATACAAAGAGCTCTTGAAGAAAAGCTGGAAAAATGGAGTCGTAAAAGCGCGTGAAAATGGCGACGAGCATGAAATCGAAAAAGCCGCCAAAATTGCCGAAACGCATCCGCTTTTCAAGCCGACTCGACTGGAGCGATGGCTGCGATACAAACAAGCCGAGTCGGAGATGGCCAGCAAAATGAAAGGCGTTCCAGGCATCACTTTCTTCGCCAATCAAAAATTGCTCGAAAAAGAACTGGCCGAGTCGTTTGACAAGAAACACGCACTGGTGTTGAGCGTTCCGCCGCTGGATGAAAAAACGAATAAGATTCTCGCCGATATGAAAAACTACGTGGGTAACTACACGAAATTGACGTCAGTGGAACGTGACGACGACGACACAGACGAAGATGACGAAGACGACGAAAATGTTCCTTGGCATATGATCCCGAGGAAGCGGAAGCCAGTGTTGGAGAAAATTCACGAGTTGGGCGATCACGTCAATAAAAACAAACAACTAACGGATCAAGTCCACTTTTGTATTAGGCCTAATTATGGCAGTGGAATTAGGTGTCGATATTCGGTTTACGAAGATGGCAATGTGTTAAAGGACAATCTGGATCGATTGCCCGGACCTCCCACGGATCTGCGGATCGCTGACGTCCAAGAGAATCGCAAAAATAAGAAATCAACTGTTCGTCTAGAGTGGAACTATGAAGATCCTGGGTTCCCTTATTCTTTTATGGTCGAGTATCAATATGATGACAGTTTTATCGAATCATGGACCCAGAAGAAAACGGCGAAACTGGGAGAAAATCATCTAGTACTCAACTTAACAAAACAAAATGAATCGAACATTAAATTCCGAGTGGCGGCCGATACCTGCATCGGTCGCAGCGAATTCAGCGAAATTATGGACGACGAAATGGCGTCCGCTGACGAAGATGACGCAACAAACACGGACAGGGAATCAGTTTGTTCGGCAAGAGAAATTCCAGCCACCCGAAATTCCATCCAGCCTAACAACCAAATAACAAATGTTCAACCGCCATTACAGCCGAATAGGATGGAGCCTAAAAAGAAAGAGAACAACAAGAAATCCTTTTTACAACCTCCAACTGACGTCGAGGTTGAATTGGTTACTCAAAGCACAGCAGAAATTGGATGGAAGAATTCCGGCGTTGGAAGTCAACGGTACACTTATCGCATTCGGTATTGGCAGAACGGGCAAGATGCGTCATCCGCCGATGAGCTGGGCATTCCGTCCAATGAATCAAGCTGCCGACTGGAGCAACTCCAACCCGAAACGACGTATTTTGTTAACATTGTGGTCGTCTCCGATGATTTACAGGAGATCAGTGCGCCCAGCGATGAAGTAAGCCTGACGACGCTGGCCGAAGAAGTCCGTTTCGCCGAAACGATTGTGAAGCACTGCAGAACAATCGGTAACCGGAACGGCATGGAGCTTTTTGCTATCCCGCTTACAAAAGTAACCGGATCGCGTTCAACGGCCGAACGTTTCGCTTTCGGTAAAACCGATGGAAGGAAAGGTGGAGCTGGCCAACAGAAAGGGCGGATTCAGCATCGAACCATTTTGGTGATGGGCGCAACCGGTTCCGGCAAGACAACACTAATCAATGGCATGATTAATTATATTTTCAACGTGCAGTGGGAGGATACCTTCCGCTTCCAGCTGATTGAAGAACAGATGGCCGGCCGCTCCCAAGTTGACAGCCAGACCAGCCGCATCACAGCCTACGACATCCATCACGCGGAAGGATTCCGCGTTCCGTATTCGCTGACTATTGTCGACACGCCCGGCTACGGTGACACCAAAGGCCTCGACAGGGACCAAGAAATCACCGAAATGGTCCGCAAGTTTTTCGAAGACAAGGACGGCATCCAGGAGCTGGATGTGATTGGCTTCGTGGCTCAAGCTTCCCTTCCTCGATTGACGCCCACTCAAATTTACATTTTCGATTCCGTTCTCTCCATTTTTGGCAACGACGTCAAGGAGAACATCAACTTTTTATTGACGTTTGCAGACAGCCAAGTTCCGCCCGTCTTGAGCGCAATTGGCGAAGCGGGCCTACCGTATCCAACGGACCCCGACACTGGCGAGCCTCTTCATCACAAATTTAACAATTCTGGTTTCTTTTGCTCCAGTCGCGAGTCAGGAAACACAGTCGACAAGTTCAATCGATTCTTCTGGCGAATGGGAATGGAAAATTTCAAAAAGTTTTTCTCCGTACTAGCCACTATGAAGACAAAGTCTCTGTCGTTAACCAAGCAAGTTTTGGATGAGCGTAAACGACTGGAAGCGACGGTGGACGGACTTCAACCGTTGATCAAAATCGGCTTGTCCAAGATGGAAGAAATGCGGAAGACGAAGCAAATGATCACAAACAGCCAAGCACAGATTGAAGCCAATGAAAATGTCGAGTTTGAAGTGGAAGTGACGGTGCCGAAAAAGGTGGAGATTCCAGCCGGTCAATTTTTAACCAATTGCAACAAATGTTACGTAACCTGCCATAACCCGTGTGCTTTCGAGAACGACGACGACAAAGTTGATTGTGCTGCCATGGATCATTCCATGGCTAGGGAAACTCGCAGTTGCCGCGTTTGCCCGGAGAAGTGCATCTGGAACATGCACGCCAACCAGCCGTACAAGTGGGAATATGTCAAACAGAAGCAAGCCACTTCATCTGATGCCATCAAACAGAAATATGAGACGGAACTGAAGAGAAAATTAACTGCCGAGGAGCTAATCAAAGTGCTGCAGAATGATCTTGACCACAACGAGAGGGAAGTACTTGAGCGTGTGAAAACGGTTTCAAGTTGCATCCAGCGGCTGGACGAGATCGCCCTGCGTCCGAATCCGTTCTCGACGCCGCAGTACATCGACCTCATCATCGACGCCGAGCAGCAGGAGAAACGTCTCGGCTTCAAGGAGCGGATCGAGAGTTTGAAGAAGCTGCGCCAAATGGCCGTTATCACGAGCAAAGTCAAGAACAACGAGTCGCTGTTGAGTCTGGACCAAAAAGACGACCTTGCCGAACAAGAGGACGATTACGACGACGATGATGACACTTATAGTAACGCCCGAACGGCCTTTGTAGACAATGGCGACAATTACGACGGTGCCTCGTTAGCACGCTAGCGCAGCAACAGATCGTCACAAGTTCCAGACTTCATTCAACCGCAAATAAAACTATTTTATCTTTATTCTTTATACCAATTACATTAATAATCAACTGTAGTCTGTAGTGGCTGCGAATGCCGATTTACCAAATTTCTTATCGACATTT
This sequence comes from Daphnia pulicaria, assembly GCF_021234035.1. Lineage (NCBI taxonomy): Eukaryota > Metazoa > Arthropoda > Branchiopoda > Diplostraca > Daphniidae > Daphnia > Daphnia pulicaria. Next base: position 15,824,170 of record NC_060919.1, read on the forward strand.
GTTTGTCTTTTTATTTTACAAATGGGAATTTTTATTTGAAAGTAGTACTAAGTTGGAAAAATCTAATACAGCACTGAATGACAATGTGAGTAAAGAGCCTTAGTAAACCAGGTCGCACGATCAAATTATTTCGTCATCCGATAGTAGCCCTATTCAGTAGATGTTTTAACCTACCGGCGGAATCAATGCTCCGCAAGCGCGATAATAACATTTGATATCATTGCTGCGAACCGAGAATACGGCCATTACAAGATAACAAACTTTGTTTTTCACGTGCATGTGCACAAACCCTGCCCACCTACATAGACTTTGTAACTCTAAACAGGAATAAATGTGTCAGCTCTTTGCTAGTTGTTAAATGCATCAGTGGTTTTAAACCACATCTGTCCTGTCAAAATTTGGCGCTTGGCGAAACGCGAACGCGAAAATGACTAACTGTAACTGGTAATTTTTACGCTCCGTCGTCTGGCACGCAAGAAGTTCAGCATATTTTCGTTCAATTAAAAAAGCACGGGAGAAATCAGGAGCAATAATTGCTTCGTACATTACCATGACAGAGTTCATTGCAAAATCTGAAACATACCCATCGACGCAAAAGATTCAAACAGCAAAACAAACATTCAGCATCAATCGCACAGCTCATATTGTAAGTAGTTCTGCATTTAACGAGGCAACAGGGCACAAATTTAAACACATTTCATTTTCCGCATACTTTAATCATATTTAAAAAAAAATGATAATACGGGCAAGATAGGACATCTGTATGTCAAAGGTCGTGGTAGAAGATAAAAAATTTATTATTTTTAATCTCTGTATAAAACTGAGTTTTTCGAGTTTGTTTCTAGCACAAGCAAATGGAAGCGTTTCGATCAAATAATGCAGAAAATTTCTTGGAATTCATTGTGATGCGTGAGGCGAGACTTCATTTACACAACCGATGTCCTTGTCCTGCGGACCTGCGGTGGCGACACCTATTTAGTCCGTATTTCGACATATGCCTCGTCCTCGTGATCCGTTCCAAGTTAAAAATAATTTGTTATTCTGAAACTTGTTTTTTATGAATGTATTATGAAGTAGATTACCCGCAGAAATTTTCCGGTAGGGATTCCATCTTAACTTGATAACATTATGAAAGATAATGATAGACGACCCCTAAAACCCACCCCATAAGATGGGGCACAGTTTCTTTCAGAGGTAATAATGGGGCGAACGTCGGTTAATTTAAACGTTTTCTTATAATTTAATTTAAAAACAAATAGTTAACACTAGATCCACTTTGATTAAATTAAAGTTGTCGTAAACGCAAATCGCCTTTTCGAGTTGTATTTTTATCCCGCTAGGGGGTTCTGACGCCATAATACTTGTCAGGCGAAAGTCAACACGGCCTTAGACTATATCGTAGAAAATTAAAACAGTGATGGCTGCCCATTGAAGAATTCCGACCCGTTACATAATTCTCTTTAGTTCGGACCGTTATTTTATTTTATTTTATTTTATTTAGCCTACAATTTTCAAAATGACTAATCCGGATTGTGTCGAAATGAAGGCTTTGGGCCGCCAGTTTGCCATTGGAACACTTTACAATTACGCCAAAGATACAATTGTGCCAGGTAAGCTTGAATAATAATTGATAAAACATAGAATTTGTGCATAGAAAATACTTTGATATGTTATTCAGATATGCGCTTGTGGGATCCAGAAGATGTGGCCAAATTGATCGTCGAAACTGAAGAAAATGTCAAGGTTCATTCGATGGCGACTGAGCAAACCGAACGTGATGATGAGGCCGGTGAAACAAAGCACAGGTTTTGGCTATCTGATTTAGGAATGGATGATCACACGGCAATGAGTCTGATCACCGGCATTTTGCGTCCATCATCCGGAGGAGCTTGGCAGTACGTGGCTGACTGGGCGGACTGGAAGGCGGAAACGTTTGGCCGTAAAGCCGAAGTGGCGGTCCATTGTTGTTGCTCCAGGCTCTCCAAGGAAGTCTCGGCGGTCGATTCAAAAACTCAACTGGAAATCATTTGCCGTCCAGACAAATTAATGCAGAGCGGAGCCACTCACGTCGTCGTGGCCGTCACTTATGGCCTGGAAGCTTTTTGCATTTTCTCCCGTCAACAGCCAAAGTCAAACACGAAAACTGACGATGATGACGAAGCCACCGAAAGAATGCGTAACTACGCCCGCATATTCGCCGATCGGCTCACGGACGATAGAAACCATTTAGAAGCGGATCAGGATCAAGAAGGTGACGAAGAGAACGGCGGACAATGTTTCATCCCATTAGACTTGCAGTGCATTCTCTACAGCGATCTAAATCAAGCCAAAAACGGCGGACAAAGCTGGACTTGTAAGCCCGTTGCAGAACAGTACGAAGCCTGCAGGATGGAACTGAAAAATCAAGACAAAAAGGCAATTCCGCTGAAAGTATTACTGTGCCCACTCAGTAAATTGATGCCTAAGAAAAAAGGTAAAACTATTCTTCCGGATATGTCGACAGAATTAGTTCTTCGTTGTAAAATGATATGGAACCGTCAAATGGATTTGCAACGAATTCTTTGGGACGCGGACGATTTGATTGGCGATTTGAGCGATTGCCACTGTATTCCGCCAACAACCTATAAGAGAATCAAGGAATTTGGAGAATTAATAACCAAATTTGTTGGGGTTTTACTCAAGGCGCTGGCTCAATGGACAGTTGCCGTCCGACGCGGAGGAATCACGGAAGAAAAGATAATGACTAAGAAGATAAAAGCCGTGGAAACCCAATCGCCGTTCCTTCCCAACGAGCTGAACTGTTGGCTCAATCGTCAGAAACAGCAAATCAAGACTTTTAAAATGTTGGATCAATTACCCAATGTCCGGCTTGTGTTGGGAGTAGAAAATTTCAAAAAAGAGGTGAAACATGGAAACGAATGGTCTTACGCTGTGGTCATTCACTTGCCCAATTTGGACGGAATTTCTGATTTGTTGGTTGGCGAAATGAAGCGTTATGTTGGAGTATTCAAAAGTTCAAATTGGACAGATTGGAGAAGTGACAATAAAGGAACCCCAACTAAGGATTCAATTTTAACCAACTGTCGTCGAATATACTATGCTGCTCTAGAGTTTTCAACCTGGGTGACTAAAAACAACAACGACCACACCAATGTACGGTACATCATATTTTACGACGAACGGATTGGTGTAGGGGAAATATCGCCGTTCACGCGATTATACGACTGCAGAACGGAAGAGGCTCTACCTTTGAATTTCACCATTCCTGAAGCTCCAGGTCCAGTCACCGTCGAAAAGAACTATCGTGGTGTGATCACGCTCAGTTGGACAACTGAAGAGGAAGTCGAAGAGCCTAATTATCTTTTGCAGTACCGCAACATTAATGGATCCGGAGAAAGATGGGATTCCATTCAACATAATTCCAAGGGAATTACAATCAGTTATCTGCAATCGGAGGAAAGTTACGAGTTCCGCGTTGCCGCAGTGACACCAGGAGGAAGGAGTCCGTTCAGTCTGGTCAGCTACGAAGTGACAATCGATCCGGTTTGTCCGCCACCAGCTGAACTGCAGTGTTTGTACGTGACGGATACGAGCATCACCATTTCCTGGGATCATCAATTTTATTCAGGCGGAGTAGAGACCGTTGCGGAAGAAGATGGGGATAATTCTGAAAAGGATGAAGATGAGTACAACGGCTATGACGATGATGAGGACTATGACGAGTACTACGACGACACTGAAAATCAAGAAGCCGAAGTAACTATTTCCTCTTACTCTATTGATTGCTGGATGGGTGGAAGCCGTCACGAGTCTACATTTATACAAAGATTCACTACAGATAAGACGATTACACTCGAACCACTCGTCCCCGACACAGATTATAACGTCCAAGTTCGGGCTGTCTGCACTGATGCCACGGGATCCACTTTCTACAGTAAAGCTTCGCAGATTCTGGAAACGAAGACGCTGCGAGAAGCCGAACGGGTAGCACACGTCGTCCGTCGTGAGAGCCAAAAATGCAAAAAAAAAACTGACAAAGACATCGACGCTTATCAGTTGCGGCTAAAAAAACAACATCGCGGCGACCAAACACAGGGAGTTGGACACTACGTTTTCGGCGAAAGGTCTTATTTGGCGTTGGTCGGCAAGCGACGTCAACGAACCATCTTGATGCTGGGCGCCACCGGTTCCGGCAAAAGTACTCTCATCAACGCTATGGTGAATTATGTGCTGGGAGTAGAGTGGGATGACGATTTCCGCTTTAAACTGATCGACGAGCCGGACGACAAGTCACAAGCTCACAGCCAGACGGAGTTGGTGACCACCTACGACTTGTACGAGATGAAAGGATCGCGGCTGAATTATTCTCTGACAGTTGTTGACACTCCAGGATTTGGTGACACTAGTGGGCTGGAAAAAGACAAGAAAATTATGCAACAAATCCAAGATTATTTCCAGTGTCGTCACGGAATTCAGCAATTGGAGGCCGTCTGTTTTGTCGTCCAGTCGTCTCTCCCCAGGTTGACACCTACTCAACAATACATTTTCGACTCGATTTTGTCTATTTTCGGCCAAGACATTAAGGACAATATTCGGCTGATGGTGACGTTTTCTGACGGTGCTTTACCACCGGTCCTTGGTGCTGTCAAAGAGGCCGGCATCCCATCGCCCATGGACTCTACTGGTCTTCCCCTTTATCACAAGTTTAATAACAAAATTTTCTTTACTTCTAACAAGGGCGACCGCCAGACGAACGAATTTAACCGGACCTACTTTGATATGGCAGTCAGCGGTTTCGACAAATTCTTCGACGATTTGGGGGTAATGGAAGCCAAATTGTTGACTCTCACGCGTGAAGTGCTCGAAGAACGAAAGCGGCTTGAAGCCCTTATCGAAGGTCTTCAACTTCGTACACAAATTAAATTGACACGTATCGATGAGTTTCAGCAAATCAAGAAGATCCTGGCGGATAATCAAGATCAGATAGACGCCAACAAGAATTTTGAGTTTGAAGTCGAATTCCTCGTTCCAAAATCAACGGACATAACCGGAACGGGCCAGTTCACCACCAACTGTCAAAAGTGCCAAACAACTTGTCATTTCCCTTGTAGCCAGGCTCATGACGCAGATAAACATCTTTGCTCCGTCATGGACCGAAGCGGCAATTGTATGATATGCAAATGTCCGTGGAATGTCCATTTCAATCAAAAGTACAGGTACGAGATGGTGAAAGAGAAAGTCAAGCGTTCGTCCGACGCCATACGGCAACAATATCAAGGGGCCAAGAATAAAGCGATGACCAATGAACAGCTGCTGAAAAATATCCAGAAGGAAATCAAGAAACAAGAGGCGCAGCTGATGGAGTTGATGGAATCCACTTATCCATCCATCCAGCGACTGGACGAAATCGCCCTTCGGCCTCATCCGTTCTCCACACCCGACTATATCAACTTGTTGATAGCCGCCGAGAAACAAGAACATCGTCCAGGATATCAGCAGAGAATCACCACATTACAAAAACTCCGCCAAATGGCTGAGATCACGGCCAAACTGATCCGCGATAAGCGTTCCGTTCAAAAACCACCGCCGCCACCGAAACCCCAACCACCCAAATAGATTCGGAACTTGTCGATTGTCGTCGTTATTCGGCAATTTAATTTAGCAACATCGGTTCGTGAAATTACACACAGCAAATTGTTTCATGTGTGTGTACACAACGATGATAAATTTAAATAAAAACAGATTGCAATCATCTTCAAGTTAAAAAAAAATATATTTCAAATTTCACGCTTTAATGATTTTTTTTCATCCAATATTCACCACGATGTTCTCCATTCGCCAGGGGCTAACAGTGACTGACCCAGATTCCAAGCTTAATAAAAATCAAAAATCAAATAATGGAAAACATATTATATTTATAGGCATAGGCCTACGTAGAAATCACCAACCTTAGGACTCACCTTGATTTACTAGACCCTGCTGAAAAATTTTCCAATAGCTACTTTTCTCCAGTTGATTCAGCGCGTTCGAGATATCACCATCGAGGGGTGGGTCCAAAATCCAAATTCATAATCTTCCCCAGACCAAAAAAGAAGTGAAAATGTTACTGATAAAAATGGACTATTGAAGAGAATTCTGACTTACCGAATATCCGGAAGAAAGCATAGCAGATAGGATAGCCTGCGAGTACGATTCCAGCATATCTTCCACCGAACAATTCCGCCGATAAATGACGTAGATAGTTTTGGTGAGCGGATCAGGAATTACAGCACAATTCCGTTCAGAATAATGAGCCAACTGCTTTTCAAAAATACTTCTGGACGCAACAGCCTTGATTGAGCATCCGAGTTGTATTCGGTAACCGCACACATCCTTCTCTGAGCCAAGGTGAATAAAAATATGAATAATTCATTATCTAATTGATTAGGCCATTAAATGATAAAATTTCCAGTCGGAATGAGGCCCATGATGAGTCAAGTCGGTTGGGGGAAATAAAATGGGGGGAAAAAAATTCGATAATACTTGACTTTATAAAAAATAAAAGAGAAGATAAACTAGTATCACATACCCTGTAGAGCCATCTAAAATAGCGTAAAATAGGTAAAAGCCAAAGACTAGTTATTAGGGCAGCTATAAATTACCCAGGGTTTCTTGGCTTCCGTCCTTGGCCGATACATCGGCAAGATTCCCTTGTCGGGCCTGTGGCACAAATACTTGTATTACAGTCAATCCGTAGTTAATGTTTAAAATTGTTTTGGTACCTGATGTTGGGTTAAAGCTGTTCTTGTTGCACCTCCAGCTACTCCAACAATCGATTTGGCTACCCCAGCAACACAAAGAATAGGCTACTAGTCGTATAGCCTAGTTCCGTTAGATCCTCCAACTGCCGCTACAGCATATGGAGCACATAATTACAATTAGATCACATCAATCTCATTTGTAGGCATATAAGAATAGATTAGTGAAACTTGACTCTCAATGGCTTGAATCAGAAAATAAATAAATACCTGAATTGTATGTATTGAATTATTTTCCCAGATTTTCATTGTATTGAATTTTTCCCCAGAATTTCCTAGATTTGGTACTCTAAATAGTCATCACTGACTGATGAAGGATATCCTTGGGGCTTGGGGTAAAAAAACTGAGCTCAGTAAATGAGTGATGCCCCTGAATTTCCCATTAGAATCCAAATCTGAATCAATGCAAACAACTCCATTTTCTGTTGTGTCTGCAAAGAGAAACAAATCATGAGATTGTGCACATTTATTAGCTGTTAGCACAACCATCTGTTCAGATTTAAAAAACAAAACAAATATACAATTACCAGTAACTTTGACATATATTGTCGAGAATATCCTTTCTCTCCTTCTTTTTTCCGTAATCAAAGTTTTCAAGGAATTCATCCAAAAAACTGTACAAATATTGCCGAACGGATTTTCGCTAGCTTTATAACAAAATCAAAGGAACAGATACACAAATAAAGAAAATCATATTCATCATATATATTTTCTAATAATTACTAACGGAACCGTGGAACAAAACAGATAAGTTGAACAGGTTATAGCCAGAAGGATTTTATCAACTATCACACACAAAATAAAGTCACTCAGCGATGGAAAGAAGCTGTCTATTGTGTAGAGTCATCGCCAAGCTCATCTCAACAATAGTCTGTAATGTGCTGCACAAAAGAACAGGATTGGCTTACATAGTTGGCAGTATAATTTGTCATGGGTAGCCTAATCGAACAAAAAAAAATAAGAATTGATTTATTTTTTAATAAGCACAAGTTAAACGGGTTGCTCGTCTACTACGGTTACCGTCTTACTGCTATCGTGTTCATTTTCAAAATGCGCCTTATTAATGTTTTCGAATGTTTGCGAAAAATTTTTTGAATTCAGGTCCCCTGACGATCGGGACGTTGGTTGCTTTTCTCCGCGCATCAGTCTTCTTCATTTTTCTCGAATCCTTATTTCGCGCATGAAAGATGCTTGCTTGTTGTCCATTCCAATTGGGAATGAAGCCACTCAAGTACTGGTTAGTTGGTTGCTCCAGTGATCCAGTATAAAAATCGTGCTGGTAACCCTTGATTTTGTAACGGTCGACATACTTTCCTTCCTTCTCCATGCGCAGTATTTCGCCAACTGAATGTTCGTAATGTTTTGTGATGACCCTGGTGATCACTTCTGGCGACCCATTTTGTTGATTGTAGTCGCGAAAATCTTCAAAGTTTTCCTCATGTTCTCGGTAGAGATAGCGATTGCACTCGTGTGTCATTCTAGAAATATTGTTAACTTCGTCGACACCTCCAGAGTTGAGCGAAACATCGTGACTGTACACGTTTCCCGGTTTAAAATCTAGTTCTTCCTTGATCTCCTTCATTTTTTTGGAATTGCGCTCCTGTTGTCTCTCCGTTTCCGTTGTAATTATTTTAACGGTCCTTCCCAATTTGTCAACTTCATAAATAGTATTTCCCTTTCTGATTTTGCTATATGCACCTGCCTGCAAGTGTTGGTAGCTCTGGTTGACACCCAGTTTGCTCATGAATCGAGCTCGATCGTTTCCTTTTGCGTGATTCTTTAACTTTTCAATTGTATGATCCACCGAAGGATCTTTTTGAGCCTTTGAAAGGGCGTTGAAGAAGCAGCGGTTAGGTGGTTCCGAAGGATCGGGCACATATTCGTGTTTCGTTCCATCAGGCATGATGAGACAGACGTGCTTGGTTCCGTCGTCATTCTGCGTGAAACTCATTTTGACTACGGGTTTATTTGAATAAGGATTTCCTTCCGGATAGTAATAAAACTTGTCCCCTTGCGTGTACTGGCCAGTTTTGTCTTCCAATTCAAGCACGAAGCCGTAAGCGTCGACTGAGTTTTGCATTTCGATGGGCCCGGCCGGCCTTCCGTTGCCCATTTCGTCGATCCATTGATCCTCAGTTGGCATTTGGCCATCGCCAACGCCGTTATTAGTATTATTGTTGTCTTTTAGGTCGTTTGCCCCTTCCGGTAAGAGGGAGGGGCAGTATTTTTTGACGAATTTCGAGCTGATACTTTTTACCTTCCTCTCGACTTTGAGTTGGATCTTGGGCTCGAGCCACGTCGAATGGATCGTATCGAGAGTTTCCTTCATTATCGACGATTGAATTTCGCCCTCGGTATCGGACATAAATTTCTCGAATCGTTCTGCCTCTGTTTTTGATAACCCACCACCAGTACTTTCGCCAACAGCTGATTGCTGCCCCTGCTTATTTTTAGTTTTCAAGGCTCTCAGTTCGTCCTGTAGGGCGGCGTTCAGATCGCCGACGTACGTCACTCCGTGTGTTGCCAATTTCTTGACCGACTCGCACTTAGTCGCAAATTTGTTGATCTCTTTAGTCACTTCAGCCGCTTTTTGGCCATAATCAACGATAGTCTTGCCCACCTGAATGGCTTTTTCAATTGTACCGGCGTTAGCAGAGGCAATGATGCCTTGGGTGTTTCCGGTGGACGCGTGTGACCGGTAATCGCCGGCATAGTTGCCCTGCAAACCGGACAAGCCAGCTGATGAGCCGTTGAAGATTCCCGTCATACGACTGGTGATTGATGACGCGTTCGTGCGAAGCTCAGTAAACCAATCGCCGGCTTTCAATTGATTTGCGGCTCCATCCAGCACTTCCTTAATTTTTCGGCTCGCTTCGCCTGCGCTCTTGCCGCTTTTGACAATGGCAATCATCAGGGATTTCATGAGATCCTTGAGCTGAGTGAAAGCCGGTCGCATAAGGAAGTTGTTGAACAAGAAAGATTTGATGCGCTCAAGCACCTGTTCCATGATGAATTTGTTGAGCCACGTGAGGAAGCGGCTAACAGCCTGGCCGATGACGGACGACGATATCATGTTGGCGCACTGGATCAAGATCTTCTTGCCGGCCTGGAACCATCCCTTGAGTGTCCCATTGAATCGACACATCAGTTTGGCCGCTTGCCTGAAACTGCCACCGCAAGCCTTAACAAGCCGGGCGGCTCCCAGACCCATAGTGAGGGCAGTGACCGCCAAACTTTTAGCCTTGTCTACGAGGTAGGATTTCCATGAGAAGGATCCTGGTGACTGGAGAGACTGGAAGGCGAACATTAAATCGTTGAGGCCCTCGCCGATGAGCCCCGCACTGAAGAAAGGGAAAGCGATAGCGCCGACCAGTTGAGCAACTCCAATCAGGGCGACGATGCCAATCCGCCAGTTCCATCGCGACACGTACTCCTCAACTTTGAGAACGCGATCCAAGTGCTGGTTGTTGAACTGTTGAACCTCGTCGAATGGACTCGCTTGATCGTCGCCGGCTGGCGGAAGGGCGTCGTGCAGCGAACAGAACGAGGATTTGACTTTCGCCAATGTTTTCAACTGGCCGAGATGAATGCCGACGGCTTGCATGAGCGCTGCAGACAGTTTATCCCTTCTCTCTTTTATAGCTTTAGCCTCTTGAAGTCGTTGGCTGGAAATCTCACCAAAATGGCCAGCAACAGCAAAAATACTAAGGGCCGGCACGATCGGTGGGATCAGCTTTTTAATGTTTTGTTCTAAAGTGTTCTTTGACTTTTCTTCTTCTCTCGCCTTTCCTGTTTCTTCTTTGCTGTAAAAGAGCTTAGCAAGCATGTCGAATCCGTTGAGGGAACTGATCCTACTCTTGATCCCATCCAAATCTTGTTGGATATCTTCTCTAGATCGCTCTCTGTTTGCAGACGGAAATGTAATGGCCGGATCTTTGAGAACTTCCATGTCGACGAGGTAATCAAGGAATTGTTTGGCCAATTTCTTTTTACGCTCATCGAAAAGGGGCCGGAGAACGTACAGATTTCCATTCCGTTCGACTACAAGCGAAGAGAACCAAGTGGCCACAACATCGGCGCAAGATGAGAGAGCCACACCTTTGAGCAGTTCAACGTCAGTATCTTGGTCCATCGACGGGACCGATTTCAGGATGCGATGACGAAAGACTTTGTCCGTCACTTCCAATAATTTCTCGCCGTCCAGCCATTTTTCCAGCTTCTTTAATTGGTCACCATTTTCAATACCGAGTGTAGAGGAGACGAGCGAAAAATCTTGGCCGTCGTGAAATGTCAACCAACCGGGTAAAATACGCCGATAAGCTTTTGATAGGACGGTGTCGGGTATTTCGCCGACGTGATGATCGGCCTTGATCATTTTCCCACCACCAGCTATTTGGCCCTCATCGATGTAAACGGAAATTAAACTGCTCCAAAGCTTTGTTTCCACTTTGCCGATGGCGTTCTCGATATCCGACAGTTTGCAATTTTTCTTTTTCACAAGATCTAAGAGAGGCTCACGGCAGTGGGCGACGAACGGAGGCCAATCGAACGAATTTTCGCCAGTTTTCCTGTAGTGGCGTGACTTCATGAAATAACACCCCTCCTAAAAAATACAACAGATTCATCATTCTGGTAATAATTAAATGTTCAAGAGAAGAGGACTTACGAGCAACTCGATGACTTGATCGATGTGTTGGTCGTTTTCGGTGGGTAGGATGGAAGCCAGGGCACATTTCAACGATACGCCTAGCAGGTTATTGATTTCGGACGCGTGAATTCCCCACAAACGAATTTGATTCGTCACTTGTTCTTCGAACCGCCTGTGACAGAGGGACGATCCGTTTTCCATTTGAGTGTTCAAACATTGATCGATTTGTTGGTTGAGACTGGTGAGCACTTCGATTCGATCGTCGATCAGTTTCCGGGCCCGTTTCAAGTAGCTTTTGGCCTCTCTTTTCTTTTCGTAACCGGCGTCGTCGGCCAGAGCGAGGCGGGCGAGATCGAGCAGGGCGTTTTCGCACCACTTCGGTTCTATGGTCGTCACTTGTTTGTAACACCTGACCGCATCTCTCGGGTGCGACGATTCCTCGTAGCAGCGGGCGAGCATAGTCCATTCACTCGGACTGGAAACGACAGACTCGACGTCCGATAATTTGACGGACATCGTCAGATGATCGAAACTATCGCTCAGTCTGTCGTCGAGTACCGGATCACGATGGGCTTTCTCGATGGAGCCGGCATTTTCGTCGAGCCAAAGCGCCCAGCGATTGTTGAAACAATTTCTCGTAATCCTTTTGCAATCTTTATTTAAATTGTAATCTTTTTGGTTTGAGCTTAAAATGTCTAAAACCTTTGTAAAGATTTGTTGAACGACGTCTTGCTGTTGTGGTGGGTCGATCAATGTTTGGTTCAAGGGGCGGACACATTTTTCGTAGAATTTGTGGAAAAGTTTCTCTTCCAGTTGGATCTTTGGCAGAGCTTCTCGTCGGATGTTGTCCAATCGGAGCCGTTCGTCTTCGTCGCGCTTCGATTTCAATTGAAGTATCTGGCCATAAGGATCGAAACTTAGGTGGGATTTTCGATGTTCCTCATCCTCATTTTCGATGACAAATTGGTAACTTCCAGGTTGGCCAGAGCGGGCCGTTCGTCCTTCGGCTTGAGCTTCGACGCGGGAGTTGGGCGGCAGGAACCCGATAATTACGTGAAGACCGCCGTTATTGAGGAGCACTTTACTGGGTTTCAAATCCGTTCCACGTCCGGCCAAGTTTGTGGCAATGATCACCTGACCCGGAAGAATTTCCTGGTGTTGGTTCTCCTTGAAGGCCTCGTCGAATGAGCTGACATATTTGACGACTTGAATTGGAGTGACTGTTTTGGCCGTTTTGAGGCGGTCGTAAATCGAGTTGGCTGATTCAATGTTCTCGCAAACGACAAGAACGGCCCGCTTCTGGTTCGAAGCAACGCTTACGACCGCCTGTTGCATTTGATCGAGCCAATTTTGCCGATCGTGAACAATGATCGGCTCGTGTTGAAGGCAAAAGCGCGGCCTGAATCGTGGCAAGCGGAAAAAATCGACGCCAAACACTTGGCCCAGAAGGTCACACTCGGCCGCGGAACCGAGTGTGCCCGTCAGTCCGTACATGCGGCCCTCAAATTCGCTAAAGTAGCCAATGTTGGACATGAAAATGGCCTTCAGGGAGATGGGCGTCCATTTCAGGCCGTGTTTCAACTGCAAAAATTGCTGCAAACCGTCAGACCACTCCGTTTGCACTTGCTCCACTCCCGTCTCTTTGTCCATGATGACGATCCGCCTGCCTTGTCCGTCACAGCAATCGTCCACCTTGTAGGCGTCGTTGGGTTTGAGTAGGTAACAAGCCCGGAACGCGCTCTTGATCCACGTCGACAGGTGCCGTTCGGCGAATTGCTTCAAACAATTAGGAACGCAAGTTGGAATCATCGGCTCGATCAACTGGCGAACTTCATCGACGATGTCACTCGATTCGGCTAAACGGACGACGTCGGGGGCGTTGACCATCGTCCAGATTTGGACAAACAACCGCATGAGATCGTACATTTCGGGGATGTTGTGCGACATGTACAATATATTTTCTCCCTTGTCTAGAGTCATTGAATCCACCTCGTCGACGATGATGGCTCCCGGGTTCCGGTTGCGGGTCATGTCCTTGTCCTCGAAGAAGCGCGTGAGGAGAATGTCACGCATGAAACTGCCCAGGTCGCCGTAGATGACGTCGTTGTTGTACCGGTTACGTCTGATATCGTCGTCATTCGAACATAGCTGGTCACAATTGTTGCTCACGCTCACGTCAAACGCCTGGAAGAGCCACCCGATTTCGGCGATGTTGGCTTCGGCCAGCACGGAAGAACTCGTGATGATGTTCACGTGTCGATCCTTGTTCCAGTAGCGCAAGGTATGATAAATGGCCACCAGCGCAGAGATGAGCGTTTTTCCTTCGCCGGTCGAAATTTGTCCCATTCGTCGAATCATATGCCCGGCTTGCCGGTTATCATCGGAAGAAACGAACGCAGTGACTGCAATAAGTTGAACGTCCCTCGGGAAGTAGCCATTTTTGTCGTGAACGACTCGACAAGCAACGGCCAGAAAATCGTCCACCTGCAATGATTTGCTGCTCGGCTTCTTTATTTCATTACTCCATTTTCTGATGTCGAATTTAGTTTCGAATTTTCGAATCCGGATGCTTTTGATGCGTTCAACCATTTCGCTGCAATTGCCGATCACTTTGCTCGACTCAGGATCTCGACTCATGATGGAAAAAATGTCCTCGACGCTCAAATCGGCTTGACTCGATTTTCTCATGTCTTTTTCGATGATATCCGCATCGAACAGTGAATTCCAAACTGAATCTTTCACCGCCATCGAATTTTTCAGTAAACTTTCGTCGATCAGGGCAATCCATCGATCTTTAATAGAGGGGTATCGAAACAAATTCTGCAGAATGTTTCTCAAATGAGCGTGGTCGCCCGACTTATCTTTAAGTTCCGGGTGGCGATGAACGACCAAACGAAGGAAGTGGTCGCTTCTTTTCTGGCCGAATTGGACGTCGAGTATAGATACCAAACGACGGGCAATGTCAGGCGTCCAATCAATGGCCAGCTGGGCGTAGCGGATCACTGACAGCCAATCGTTTAATGAAGAATTGGAGAAACTGTCCATCAATGTTACGTCTTCGTGAAATTGAAGCTTGAGTGCCGTCAACCTGTTGGTCACTTCTTGGACGAGTTTCATCAGTCGAATCGGATCACCCGCCATTTCCTGCCGAATCTTGTGGTAGAAGGTATGCAAGAAAGTTCCTGGCGCTCCGGACGATGGCCACCATTGTACAAGTTGTTGGACGATGCCGGAACTTTTAATATCAATTTCATCTTCACGGCACTTTTCGTTGAGTTCATCGAGTAAATTCTGAATGGCGAAAATGGCGAGCATATCGATCCACTGGTGAGGTCGGCAACTAGTCGTGGCGGCTCGACACAGGTCGAGCGGAAATTCCTCAACCTCTTCAAAGAATTTGGTTATCTGGTGGACGGAGAGTCCTTGATTCGCCTCGTACGATTTCAGCGAAGGGACGATGACGTCACGAATCCAAAGGAGCCAATCGTGCACTTCGTCAGCACCTTGTTCTATCTTTGTGCTGATCAATTGATTAAACGATCGGCAAAGTTGGATGATGTGTTGCTTGTCCGCTAATGCTTCCTGGCTATGTGGAGCGCCATTCTGGTTGGACTTGGACAAATAGCGTTCGATATCCCGGTCGGTAATGGACGGCTCGAAACAGAGCACAAACTCGGCTCGGAATCGTTCGATTGCCAATTTTTGCAGCGCACCCAAGAAACACGACGGCTGTTGGTCGTCAACCAACAGCGCGCTCTCTACTGAGGGACGATCGTCGATCAGATCGATGTACAATTTTTCTTCGTCGTTGAAAATGTCGTAACTGGTGATGGAAAAAAATAACTGGGCGTCATTAAGGCTGTTAGTCTTATTCCGAAGCGCCTCCTCCAAAAGACCAATGCTTCCCGGCCCCAAGCAATCTTCCAAACCTACACATCGTTCATGGAAAGCCTTTCTAGTTCCGCTCAACATTTTCGACAGGAAGGACTTTTTTCCGGGCGACGGATCGAGTTCTTCAAAGGAATAAATTCGTTTAAATAAAAATAAATAAATAAATGTTTAGAACTTGCTTTGAAATTACCTGGAATTAAACAACCATTTAAAAAATGGTTGGCAGTTTTTTCATCCCAATAGAAGGAATTGGATTGGCCTAGTTGAATCAATCCCTTGAGGACAAGTTGCCGGGTTTCCACTTGATCTATCAGAAATTTCGTTTGGCTGCCCTCTCGATTGCTGGCAGTTTTTTGGCGCATGTTTGGCCGCACAAATCGGACAATATTAGTCCAACGGTCGACGAAGTTTTTAAATGTGAACCGCACAAGGTCCAAGTCTACCTTCTTGGTTGGGCACTTTGTACAATTGGCCAACAACTTGGTCTCGTAGCAGGCGCTGCAATAGTCGAACAACACTTGCTGGATTCCCATCGTTTCTGTCCAGTATTCAGTATTTTGTCCATCTGCAGCACGAGATGCATCATGCATCTTCCTTGTGTGTGTAAACAAATAATCAAGTCGAAGGACCCAATCTCTAGCCATATCCCAAGTTGCTCGTTTTCGGTCGCTGCTCAGCTGTAGGCCGACGAAATTCGCCAGTGTCGTTATCAACCCAATTGGCTTCTGTTACACGTACATTGAAAAAAAGATTAGAGCAGAATACTTGAAAATGTAACTTGACGTATACTACGCACCTCACTGATGTCAAGGTTCAAAATGGCGTCAAAAAACGAGCTCCAACTGATTTCGGACAGATTCGGGATTGAAGTACACTCCACAAAAATGTCGATTGCTGCCCGGAGTAGAGATGTTTTTTCGTTTTTCAATCCGTTCCAACTGAGACATTGGCTAGACGCAATAGTTGCTTTGATAACCGTGAGCGTGTCGATACCGGACCTAGAACCGGCCAAATAACCAACAAACATCTCCAACCAGGAAAGCGCTTGATTGAACGTGTGTAACATGTTTCGACGACGAGCGGTCATCTGATCGTAGATTTCTCTGCTGCAGTCGTTCTCACTTGACGACTTTGATTCGGCAGTTTCGACTAGTTCTTTGACAGCGAAGTGTACCATAGATTGCGCTTCGCTATCCAGGACTTTCCATTGAACTAATTTCTTCTTCCATTCTCCGAGCTTAGCTGAATTTATTAGCTGGCTGCTGGTATTTTTGGCGTCGTCAGTAATCAAGTCCATCATCAATTGAGCTGCTTCGATCACGACGAGTAGCGATCGAACTGATTCCGCGTCATCGAAAAATGGAACTGTCGCTCCCGAAATGATTTCAAACAAAATATCCGTCAAGACGACGATGTCTTTGCCGACATATTTTCCTGAATTAAACAAAAGTAGTTAATACGCAATAATGCTAACGCTGCGACGAACTTAATAATAGCAATAATACCTTTCGTTGTTATACACAATAATTTATTCGAATAGAGTTGGGTGACTCTTGGAGTAATTGTCGATGCTATCTCTTTGACTGCGTAGCAATAAAAAACATAAATGAAACACAAACATTTTGACTTCTTTCAAATAAATTGCACTTACCCGCTAGTTTGAGATATTCTGCAATGAATTTGAAGGTATCTTGGGGTGAAGACTGTTTCTGGAGTTGAAGCCATTTTTGGACGGCTTCGAGCGGTGGCAGACCAGTTGTGAAAAGCAAATACCGTTCGAGAGCCAACTCCAAAGAGTTCAAACTTCGATCGTCGTCTTCGGGATTTCTGCGGGCGATCACGTTACGAAAATGTTCTGTCTGTTCATTGCATTTGCTCCAACGCAAGAAGAAATAGTTGCTCCATTTTTCAAGGAACGTCGATCGAAAGCAGTGCCAATGGTATCTGATGAAATGGTCGGTGATCGGCGACTTGTTGAACAAAATACCGGCCACTTCCTCGATTTGACTCGGTTCGAACGATGCAGTAAGATGACTCAGCCGAAAGTGCAATTCCAGAATCACGTTCTTCTTTTGAAATTTCTTTGAATCAGCCAACAAGGACAAAATGATTTCCACTTCGTGGCGAGTATCATTTTTACTCGATACGAATAAATCCGCAGTTGACGCTTCAACTTTTTGCGATAGTGGTTTGATGCAATCCAGAAATTGTCTTGGTTTCTTATCGGCACCATCCAGTTTTTCTTTCAAAGTACGTCCCAACTGCAGTCGCTCTTTAAAAGATAAACTGGTGAACGACGATTGGATAGCCGTTTTCAGTCGGCGAATCGCCTCTCCAACATCCTCGTTCATTTTCCCATCTGTGGACCATTTTTCACTGAAAAGCGACTGCATTTGCGACCAAATCGGTGCTACGAATCTTTCGCTAAATGCCCGTTCGACAAGCGCCATCAAGTGGCAATCGCAATTTTTGCGCGCCCACTGACCGATCGCGTCCATCTCGTCGACTTCCGGTGACATGTGATCGATGATGAAAACCCGCTGCCATCTATCTTTGACGTCAATCTTAGATATTTCATGAGCTATTCCGAGCCGATCCCGAGCGAAGGGCAGCAACAACTTGTCGACCGCGGCGATGCTATTCTCATAATTCAAAGCTTTCGAAAGCCCGCTCACGAATTGATCGACATGCTTCAACCAATCATTTTCGGCGTCCGATGAAGGTGCAGCAGATTTGGTCCATTTCGACACCGGTGAGCATTGCAACCAAACTTGGGCGAAGAGACTGGCCCTTGACTGACGGAGTTCTTGATTAATAGTAACTCCAAAGATTGTTTTAGTTATGTTGGTAAGGATCCACTTGTCCAAAAAGAGGCCCAGTATAATGTGACAATCGTAGACGGGCTGGTGGGTCCAATCCGATATTTGGCGACCAAGAAAGGCGATGACTTGTTGAACCGGGATGGGGCGCTGGTGGAATTCGTGCAAAATCCAAATGGCGTTCTTCTCTGCAACTTCGTGATGGCCAGTTGACGCCAGAAATGCGAGTAGAATTTCGATCAAATCACACCTTGCCGGCGACACCTGGTCGGCAAGCGAAATAATCAACGGAAGATGCGATGCAATAAACTCCAAAGAATCGGCCAATTTGAGCGGATGGCTCGTCTTCGAAACTTCGCTGACAATTTTCTCGATGGACTCCCATTCCTTTTCGTGTTCATCAAACTTTAATTTGAGGACTAGCGATTGAAATGCTTGAGGAATTTTCAGCGTCAGCAAAAAACTGTCGTCTCCTTTGCTCATCATAAGGGACATGACCAATGCATCGACTTGAGCCGAGCAACGCAATGCTGCTGTCGATTTTTCACATACCGGGCGGCCGGATCGCACGTTGCTCACAAGGTTAGTTGGAATCCTGGAAGCAGGAAGGCCCAGAATGTTTTCGTCCTCAAAATTCAGTCTCAACTGCCTCGTTATTCTTTGGCCGACAAC
Organism: Daphnia pulicaria; assembly: GCF_021234035.1. Classification (NCBI taxonomy): domain Eukaryota; kingdom Metazoa; phylum Arthropoda; class Branchiopoda; order Diplostraca; family Daphniidae; genus Daphnia; species Daphnia pulicaria. Next base: position 15,842,997 of record NC_060919.1, read on the forward strand.
CGTCTGTTGAGCGATGCGCTGCTCAAATGTTTCTTGAATTTTGGCTTGAACGCGCTGGTGGATTTCGTCCATCCGCTCGAGACGTTGGCGATCGGCGGCCAGCGCTCCTTCGTGACGTGAAACGGCCTTCCGCTCTCCGACTACCTCTCTCGACATTTGGTTAATAGAGTCCCTTTCTTTTTCTTTTTCCCGCTCATCGCGACGTCTCGCCTCCGCTTGTCTGTTTCTCTCACGTTCGTATTCGTCGCTTCCTGTTTGATGTTGACTGTGAAATTGCGAAGCGGTTTGATGAGTAGTTGCATTAGAAGAGCGTTGTCTCTGTTGCTGACGCGCGGCTTTTTGGCCTTCAGTGCCACGTTTGCCTTCCGTAGCTTGATTCCTTCTTGAAGAACTTCTACGAATCTTGTGTCCTATAATCTCCCCCCAAAACTTGACCATTTCCAGATCGGTTATGGAACCCATGTGACTTCGCCAATATCCCGTATTCCAATAGATTGGCCGATTATCGTTTGGCTCGAAATACAAAAACGCGTCTTGTCCGTTTTTGCCGCCCGATCCTCCCGCAGCGCCGCGGCCTGGTTGGCCATCGTTACCGTCTTCTCCACGGGTGCAATCTTGTTGGATGAATTGAGATGATTCGGTCGATCGATGATGGGACGAAACAAATTTCACCTGTCCGCTGAGCCCACCTTGTCCACCCTTGCCGCCGTTTCCGCCAGATCCACCATCACCACCCCGTTTTCCGGGCCATCCATTGTTACTGTACACCCTCTTTGTGATACCACGTAAATCACCTAAGAAATACCAATCATATCCTAATTTTTGATCACTGGGAGTCACACCATCACGGCCGTCGTATCCATCAGAACCGGGTTTGCCGTTGCCGCCGTCCTGGCCGTCGGTTCCTTTTCCGCCCCGAGCCACAATCTTCAAAGAGCCTTTGAAATTTTGACAGCAAATGTTGACGTTGCCGGCGTCCTCGCCATCTTGGCCCGCTAGTCCATGGTTTCCGCTCCCGCCCGCTCCATTTCCGTCGTCCGCATTCCGACGCTGGTGCTCTTTAGCGTCGCGACCCGACGTGTCTATGGTCCGCTTGCCCCCGCCAGGTGAACAGATGATGTGAATGAGCGGAGCCGTCAGGGTGACACTGATACCGGGCACTTTCAAGTCGCAATCAAAATAGATAACCCGTTCCGCTTTGATGACAATTTCTCTGCAATTGCTTAGATTTACTGATGATTTCACAATTTTACTCAGTACGACGCTCGCTTCTCCGTCAATGGTTAAGACGCGATTGTTTGTAATTCCATTACTGATTTCTCGTCCTATAAATTTGTCCAAAGCCGAGTGCAGCTCTTGCAGCTTATTCGACTCTCTTTTCACGTAATTCTCTATCATGGCTCGCTGCTCTCGATTGGCAGTCGGCGGAGGATGCATCAGATCGAAAACCCTGACAGCCAACAAAGAAGCATTCCTTTCTCTGTAAATTTCGTGATTTCTTCGCTGGCAAGCCAAGTTGTAGTCCGGAACGAAGGCGGGATTGGCCAGATCGAGCAGCATTTTTTTCCAGGCTAATTTTTCCAACAGTTTGAGTTCTTCAGCGGCGCGTCTGTCGATATTGTCGATGCGTTGACGACATTTGGCAATCTCCGAGTTCAGGCGTTCAACGTTCTCTAGGATTTTGTCGATTTCCTTGTTGATTTCTCGCCGTTTCATTTCAATCTTCCTCTTTTGATCGATGAACGCCTGTTCGATTTGACGGGCCAAACAGCGTGCCGTGACTTGCCACAGTTGATCACACCAAGCCGAGGTGGAATCTTTGGAATCTTGGTCGGGTGACAAGATGCAATTTTCCATGTCTAAAACGATGTGGTGGAGTTCGTCGCCGATTTTCCATTTTCTAAACTGTTGCTTGAAAGAATCAAATGTATTGTCGATTAACTTGATTTCATCGTTCAGTTGATCGTATCGGTTTCCCAGCGCCTCTTCGGATAAAGCGGCAAAAGTATCTTTGAAAAATTGATCGAGACAATTTTCGACAAGCAGCACCAGATGTTCCCAATAGGAAGCCGTGTCTTGATAAAACTCTGACAGACAAGCTATCGCGTCAAAACATTTTCTTATTTTGTCGTGCCACAAGTAATAGGTTGTGATTGGATGAGATGATGACAGCGATAACTTGAGGGCGCGGGAGCCTTCATCAAAACCGAAGCAGATGATTTGAAGATGAGAAGTTTTCGAGAGTTGCTGAACCCAAAGGCGATGAAATCTTCCCCATAACTCGCCAACTTGGTTGGTGGTAATCGTCTCCGACAAATCGAGTGTTGCTCGAAACTTGTTCCAGGTCGATTCGTCGAGCCAATCGAGCCCGCTGATAACGGATAGTGACGCATAGTCCAGGCTCTTGAGCCAATAACGAGAAGTGTAATGCTGGACGAGACTCAGAACGAGCGACTCATCTACCGTCAAGTCGCCGTTGAGTTGGTTCGACGTTAATCCGGCGCATTGTTTCTCCAAAAATACACGCAAAGCATCATAGGTATTCGTTCTATAAATGACTCGAGGTTCGATTTCTATGGATTGGCGACCAACGACGATCGTAGCTTTTCTCGGGGTTTCTAAAAATGAAAGATTATTCTATTATTCTGCTGCGAAAGTTAAAATCAATCAATAAATAAAGAACATACAATACATTGTGCTATCGTGTTACCTAAAAGTGTACACTTGACTTCCATCTTTGGTTTTACGCGCTAGTCGCTTCAAAAAGGGTTTGCGAGATGAACTTTCAAAAGTCCACTGGTGACCCATTCAACGCCATTCGACGATGACAGTATCTGCAACCTGGATTTGTAAGTGTCAGAAGAAAAAGCAATTAATAAAGGCATTAACAAGTTTCACAAAAAAAAAATCGGAAATAATTCACACTCTTTACAGAAAGGCTACTTATGATTATGGGAAACAGAGTAAAATATTTCATAGGGCAGCCCGCAAAAGCCGGGTGCGTAAGGCATGTATTTTTAACAACTCAAGCATCGTGCTCAATTTTTGCTTTGCAAGTTTTTTCTCACTCGCTTACAGCTTTAGTATTTGTTTGCAATAAGTGCTGAAATAGAATTAGCTTTAGGGAGGAGCGCAGACATCGGTGATGCCGTTGGCATACGGTGAAAGAGGAAATTGTCACTGGAAGACTTTTTACGATCACAGCATTATGTCGTAAAGCTGTTTTCATTTTATTTGCTGCATTCTTTTCTCAAAAAGTCTTTCAGAATTTGTAATTTGTGCTAGTTTTTTTTTTTTTTTTTTTAGCTTTTGGCATTCTACGAAAAAAAAAAAAAAAATTACCCAATCAGTTAAACACGCACGTGCATAGAAAGGAGAGAATCGCAGTCCGTAAGTTAGCACAGATAACCACACAGGCACACACATTTTTATGAGGTAAACAAATACGTGTTACAAAAGTACTAAAGTGTCTTTCTTTGTTGGTGTGATTGGTTTTTAGAACTCTGTACTTACTTGACTCGTGTGAAAATAGTGAGATCACAGGCGCCGCATAAAGTGCGGATGAGAAAAATTACTAAATTTAGCCTGGGACGGCCTGGGATAAAGTGACAACTAGCCGAGATCGTGACGGTACTAAGTATAGCTTACTTTGAACCATATTTAAATACTATTGATGGCAACCAACAACCAACTAATAGTATTGCAAATTTAACTTCATCACGTGGCATGAAAAAGCAAGAGTTTCTTGTTTACTTCGTTCAAGTTTAACGCCTTTTTCCATTTTCAAAAATTATTCACATGTGATTAGGCAATAAAAATTAAGTTTAAATGTGCTTACCCCAGAATTAACTTCACGTCGACATCTCTGTACAGCGAAACACAGTTCTCCGTTGCTGTTCCGCGCTATACGTTCGGCTACAGGTTGACTGAAATTCGGAAATTTTGCTCCCAAGTTACTGAAATTACGTCGCTAAATTACTAACTAAACCTCCTGCAAGATATCTCACCTGGTGCCCATCAGTGCCTACTGCTTTGAGCCTAGTGGCTCTCTCTTTAAAATCAAAATGTCTGTGAGACTGGGACCAACTGACCATGCTGTGACTGTGTCATAAATAAACCAACCCCCTACCGCAACTTGAAATAAACCCATAATCAGCCCATAATAGACGAACAGACGATACACTGGTGTCAGAGTGTAAGTTTCACGACAATTTTCTAGGAAATGAACATTTAAAAAAATTCAATACTCAGTATTAAAGCTAATTCTCATCGATTGATCGATTAGATGAATTATTTTAAATTTGACAGATAATTTGAAAACTTGAATCTTTTAAGTTTTCAACAACGAACAATGTAGGTAGGCTAGCAGACAACTGTTGTGCTAGCTAGTGTGACTGCATGTAGATGTAACGACTAGCGACTAACACTAACAACTAACAAGAAGTAACAAGATAACTAGCTTTCTTCTTTCTTCGTCGTTCAACATTTTTAAAATTTCTTAGATGTTGGTCGAAAATTGCATGTTAAGTCGTTCAGAATTTTTTAAATTATTAGTTTTGGGCCAAAAGTCGCAGTTTCCAATCGTTACCCGGTCACCGCGTACTACACAAGAAAGCAGCACTGCAGTAGGCCTACTACTCACAGGTTCCCTCTTTTTCGGTTCGGTTAGCCATCTCTATTTTAATCTATTGCCTACTGTGGTCTGTGATCGAAGTAGCAGACGTTATCACAGATACTCGAATATTTTACAGCAAATATTCGTTTATTTTCTAATAACAAGCTTAATTTAGTAGTCGGCTGTACCACGGTACTGTAGGCCACGGTCGATATTCATCCAACCGAACGATAAGCTTTTATTTCTAAAGAATGACAAAATAAAATAATCATAATAATCGTGGAAGAATTTTCCGGAAGATTTTACTTACGATGAGGGCAAACTGCTTTGTGAAATTTCAAATTTGGGAATTAAGATGTCCATTGATTGGGTCATTAAACAACAAAACAATAGCGCGGCAGCCAGGTTTCAGCAGTCTAACCATTCCGTTGAATGTTTCAGAACGCAGTTCATGGAGTTTTAATTCCGTTTTAGTTGTTTGTCGAGGGGTTTAATTGAGTTACCCCTTTGTTTTTCTTTTGAATTGTTTCTTCTTCTAAACGCCTAAAACTCAACTGAAAAATGAAACAGAGTTCCTTAACTTAACTAAAATGATAAAACTGTTCAGCAATGCTTGATATAACGATAAATGTAAAAAATTACACAAGGTAAGTCATGACGTATCCCACTGCCGCGATAAAGAGAACTGGAAAGAGTCAAATTACTGAAAATTAGTATAACTGAAGGGAAAAATTTAAAAAATTTAAATTTTATTTTCTGAACCTGTTCCAACAACTGAGCCGACAGCAAGAAGTTCTTGACGAGTGATATGATCTCCGAGAACTTCAGCCGCTGTCACAAAGCGTGCAGTGATTCGACCAAAAATACCTTCGTGTTCATCAACGATCGTTGATGAAGGAACTCGAGTTCCTAAATGCTTTAAATGTAAATCGCATATAAATTGGGATGATAATTAAAGTAGATGTGAATTTTTTAAAGAACCACATTTATACCTTCACAACTGTTTGATGTGCTAACGGTTGTGCAGTTCCCATGATTTCAGTTAAAGTACGATGAAGGAATTCAATGCTAAAGTTCCAATTGTCTACCCCGGAAACAAAATAAGGTTGCGAAAGCCAACTATATAGCTTAGACGTCGAATATATTGACGCCATAAACAATAACTAGCCTTGAGTAGTTGTATCAGGAGATTTCCCATCTGTGTTAAAAAAATTCGACTTTTAATTATTGAGAAAAACCGAAGGAGCCATTTGTTGAAACCTTCTAGTAGTGCGCGAAGGAATTCCGTTTGTTTTTCCCTAAAAACGTAGCTGAGGCAATTCGATCACGACTGAATTCAAACTGGCGAGTAAACTGTCGAAGTTGTTCTCGCCCTTTTCCATCCTCTTCTCTATCATCTGTCACAAGAATGGTACAGAGGTGTCGGCGGACATTTGAACTCTCGGGTGGGCAGAGTGAATCGAGCATATTCTAGTAGCACAGCTCAGATAATGTTTCTGTTTTTTTCGTTTTTAGTCGAAAAGTAAAAAAAACCCTACTTGAGAAGAAAGTCTTGGCAACTGAAGATATTTGTTGGTTTCGATCACGTCTTTTAATGTTGAGCAAGGTAAATCTGCCATACTTAATCGGGCAGCTGGTTTGTCACGGTCTTCATGAAACAGTAAGAGATAATCTAATTTTGAAGGGATATCAAACTTTTCGGAAAGAGTTTGTGTGGCGGTGTGGCCTCTATCTTTATAACTGCGCGTAACTGCAATCGAATAAATGTACGTGGTTAGGATAACAAAGTTTCTTATTTAATTAAGTGCCAAATACAAAAATTCCAGTAATAAAGTGAGCTCTACCCAAAAACGGCATGAGATCTATACTTGAAAGCCAAAGTCAAGTAAGACGAGTTCCAATTTTCCAAATATCAGCACACGAAATTTGTTATCTTTCCAGCCACTTAAAAACTGTTCTGAATTCTGGTCATTAATTGCGGTTATCAGATTACGTGAAAACAGGTTCCTAAAAAATTCTGTCGATTACGGAATATAGCAATTATCTGAACACATGACACATTCAGGATTTAAATTTTTCATCATACCTATAACTCTGACAGTGCTATTAATTCATCATCCTTGTAGCATGAGATTCTAGATTCCATCACCAGGACAATATGTGGGAGTTCTCCTCTTTTCCCTCCAAGTTTATGAGCTAACTCGGTTTCTTGGTCAAAGTGAACTGTAGCTAAGTTTATTCCAATTGGATTCAAATCTTCTACCAATCGTTGCCACATGGGCAACACATGAACACACACACATCAGACACCATTCAGAATAGAAAAAAATCAAATAAGGTTGGTTTTGACTTTGTGGGGAAATTAGATTTTCATAACCCCTACACAAACAATATTGTTAGAACCTCCTATAAAATATATTAAAAACAAATGTACTTTATTACCTCATTGTAATTCTATGCTGATGAAATGCAGTCATTTCAGACATTTTAAACTGAAATCTAAATCCACCATGTACTGAGAAAAATGATCATCTATCTCCAAACCCAGTATTAGGGTTGTTCATGTTGATCAAAAAGTTTCTTCGGGCAGGATCTGACACCAACTGCAAACCATACATCTATACTTCAGAACTGTAAACTTATTGAAAATAAAATTGTAAAAGTACCTCATATGCTTTATGAATCTCCACAAATTTTTATTCTGCATTTTTATTTTTATCTGGATGCCTAAATACAGTAAGAAACATTTTTATCACAGCTATCAATTTATTTTACAAAACAAAAGTACAATCACCAGTAACTTTGACATATATTTTCGAGAATATCCTTTCTCTCCTTCTTTTTCAGTAATCAATTTTTTCGAGGAATTCATCATAAAAAACTGTACAAAAATTGCCGAAGCTTTTTATTTACTTTTCAAACGCAATTATTAGCAGACAACTTTGCTTCGTGTCAAAAATAAATCAAATAATGAATCGAAGTGCCACCTAGCGATAAGAAATTTAGGCTTTACATTCTAAACTATTCGTGCAGAAGATGACGCAATAGTAAACTATTAGGGGAGGTGGGAAAAGTGAAAATGACATTGACAATTTTTTTTTACGCTCCGTCGTGCATGGAGTTTAGTTTATGCCACAGCCCACATGTTACTTGTTGCATATGCAATATGAAATTCTTTATTACTGGTTAATTCATCTTTTTCGTTTCAATCCATTCCTGTAATCACCTTTTCCTGCTTTTATATTAAATTATTTACAGTGTGTGCATGGTGTGTGTTTGTTGTTTTTCCAAATTGGGCGTCGTGCCGCTTGCAGCAGTGCACAGCACTTATACTCGCGTATAACATTGTCAGTTAACCAACAAGATTAAGGTTGCTATTTATAAATACTACGTTTGTACTGCCGTTTTATCGGCACCATGCCTATTCCTCTCTCTATCGCTAGTTAAAGTGGTTGGATAATGACGACACGATAGATCATTTGATTACGTGAGATCTCCTCCCACGACCCGAGCAAACCAATACGTAAAGAGAGATTGGACAAAAGGAAACTTACGGTAATTTCTCTAAGATAAAGTGCAAGCCTCTAAATATCTAAGAATGATGGTGTGTTGCGCAGACTTTAATGCTATCGCCAGTTCCGGTGAGTTAATCAGCAGTTCCACCACTATTTTGTGGACGATGACGAAAGCTTGTGAAAGTGCTTGATCAAAATCGTTGTCAAGCTAAAAAAAAAGAAAATTTCTGAAAAGATGGGACATTACATTACGAGAAAACGGAAACTGAGGCCTAAGGAGAGCGATGAGCCAAAAAATGCCGTACTTTGAATCATACTACATAATGATAATGATGTAATTGGCTATGTTATACGCCGGCGTCTTTCCTGAGAAGGTAAGTTCAACTTGTCAATGTTGATATTGTGAGAGTTACAAATACTAGGGCGGAAACAATGAATTTAAGTTAAAGAAAAATCGTCGGTACGGTAAGCTTTTTAAATACGAAAATGCAATCATGCAAGGCCTTGAAAAACCTATTACGTACGAGACAGCAATAGAAAAGAGCATCAATGGTTCACTTGGATCCCTTAACAGGAAAGCTTGTGAAGTTATGTTGAAACGCGGTCTCAAGAAAGTGAACGGAGGCTATGTGTTTAGTAGAAACCGGCGCTTGCATGCCACTCCCTTGTCGTTTTGCCCAAAACAAGATGAAGTGATTCTTGCAGAAATAAGTAACTACTGATGTATGAATAATAAAATTCCTTAAAGTTCCTTATTTCGAAAGTATCGAGGATCAAATATAGAGCACATAGAAGCCCTTAAGAAAAACTCGAAAAGTGTTCGGTACGTTGAAATAGAAGAGAGTAGGGAACCATCACACTCTCATCTGACCCATCATCCTGATTGTAACATTGTATCGCAAGCCTAATTTGCGAATTTTTCAAATCATAGTGCGGAGAAAATTCATTATGTTTGTCGTGCGCCCTAATTTTTCTAGAATCGAACAGTGTATGCGTAAAAGAATTGGAGATTCATAAATAGTACAAATTGGAATGCTGCACGTTCACAATCTATAAAATATGCTTGGCGATATGGCAGTAATAACACAAACGAGACTTCAAAAAAAAAAAAGCAGATTATTTTTGAATTGTCGTTTGTATATTGAAAGTCAATAACATGTTATCACAGAGAATTAATTTTGAGCAACGCTGAATACGTGCAAGGTCAAACAGTTTAACTAGATCATCTAACCAAAAATCTTCAATATATCACACTTTCGAATGGGGATTCATAATACTGCCAGGCAAAATATTGCTGAAAATGCATTCTCAATGAATCACCAAGAGAAATAAGGAACGCTTAGGTACGACGGGGGAATAAATAGTTATTTATACAGTAATACTTCAGAAAATCGATCCAAAAAAGAGTTTTAACAAGAGAATTTTGCTATCAGTCTACCTCGAGTAATGCAAACGTCAACCCCCTCCTTCCCTCGACTTAATGTTCGCTCAACGACAATTTTCCATTACTATCTAAACGAGCCGTCTGAGTATGAAACTTCACTTGAAGTGATTTACCGTTGAAATGGACGATCTGGTTGAATCGATACTGGCAGCTTTTGACGTAGATATGACCATCTTGCTCGCCGACGTGTTTGAGGGTTGAACTCAGCTGATATGTTTCCAAATCGATATTCAGACTCTTTAACTCGCTTGTTTCAGAATAGAATCTCAGGCCGTTTCGCTCGATGCTGCATAATAATTAGAAAAAGACATGTCATCGATAAAGAGCCATCTAACTTATACAATTATATATTCGAAAATTTACCAGATGTTTTCTTCAGACTTAGAATTCCACAGTTCTTTGGATGACATGTGATGGAAGCACGACGAAGCCCCACAGCCGCAAGGTCTCTGCATGATTACTTGATGTCGATCAAACTTTTCCCACTTGTGATCTCTCTCTGAAATCAGTTGCTCGAATGACTTGAAGGATTCCCAACAAGTACGGACGCCAGCTTCGTCAATCACATATGCGACTCCACGTTGATTGCTCGAGAATTTGATTGAGTAGGGCGTAAATTTGACATAACTTGAAAAGAAAAATGACTTATAATTATTAAGAAACAGTAAGTTATACTTAATACCAATTTACCAAGCCTTTCCAGAGTGAAGAGTGAAACATCCGAACAATCCTCGTTTGTTCTTTAGCACATGTCCCATAGGATGCGAGAATCCCCAATTCGTCAAGTTGTTGTCAGCAAATACAGAGATTTCCGAAAGCTTATTTTCAATAAAAAATGAGCCATTTTCTGCAGTGTACATCATGAAATCTTCAGGCATAGAGTCAGTTTCGGCATCCAGAGGGAAACCTTGAAAATCATCTTCTTGAATGCCAACTGGAAGAAATGGTGTATCAGGAAAATATGGATGAGGATCATAGCTTTCAGCAGGTTGGTTGAAGGTCAAACTTTCAGGGTAGATTTCATAGCTTGTTTCGGGGATTTGTGGTACTGTCCAATGTTGGGGTTCGTAAAGGTGTGTTGTCTGGGGATGAAATAGCAAGCTATTCATGCAGTAGCTGTTTGACGGTGACAAGTTTGCATGCACACACATTGCAGTATCTTGCTGAAACAAAGCCGTGTGAGGAGACTGCAAAGCATACACGGTATTTGGATTGTAGTTCACGAGGCTCATGGCAAGGGTGTCTTCTTCTAATTCAAGTAGGCAATTTTGAAGTGGTCCATGTTGGATACAATCAGGAACACACTGATATTCAAGGTTTTCCTCATTGGCATCTGGAATATAATCTGCTGTAAAACAAAAGTGAACAGAACATTAGACAGCATGCCGACAATAAATCACTCAAACCGTATTAACTGATTAACAAATTTAAAGGGCTTTTCAACTTAAAAACTTTCCTTTCTGTTTTCATTAATTGTAACTTATGTGTAATACACAAGCAATGAAGAATAAGGTTAAATCTCAAGATAGAAATTGTGCTTAAAAATCACTGTTTGAACACTTATTATTACAGAATAAAGAAATGAATGTCTGAACAAACCTGAGGAATAATATTCAGAAGGATAAATTTCATTTACTTGCTGGTCACTTTCATTTTGCGCCTCTTGTTCACACAAATATTTACCCAAACAAAATGAAAATTCATCCACCCAAACATCGATGGGATTAGAGTTGGATCAAGAATACGGACTAGTTTAGGAGAAGCAATGGCTAACGACATGGTAGAATAAACGATCAAAACCTAAACCGCAAATTAAATTGATAACAAAAACAATACAATTATCAACGACGACCTAAGACAACCTTCCTCACGTGCGTCTAGAGGCCGAATAAATTTTCTTTGTCCTACGGTTTCATTCCTACGACCTTGATATTTCGAGGGGCCCTCTGATTGGCTGTTTCGAACCGGATGTGAAATTTATTGATTGCCAAACCGTCGACAATAGGAACAATATAAAAATTACATAAAAACATTGATGGATTATTTCAACACTTTTTTATTACATTTAATTTGGTAATTCTAGTTTTTTAACTTTTACACTTAGCAGTTGTAAATAGGTTGTACATGTCAAGAATTTTCTCACTGATTTTGCTCTGTTGATGGTTGAAAAAAAGACGTAACCGTATAATGCAGCAGGAAAAGTGTAAAACCAAACCAGCCCAGGTAAAACTGTAACTTCGTCTTTGTATCGCTGTAGATATGCTGTTGATCCACTGCAATGGCTACGTGATAAGAATTTAGAATAGACAGCTACAAATAGTTTTAAACAACTACCAACAGTTCTAAACAACTACATAATGAAGCACAACATTTTGAAACATATGTTGACATATGACATTGTTCATCGTACATTATTTCGTCATTTTAATTGTCTTATTTTTATTGTTTGTTATTTATAGATTATAGTATTAAGTGTTTCCATCGTAAGAAAAGCCAACGAGGTGTACTAGAACGAGTAAAAGAATTGAAAAAAGTTCAAATAAGAACCATGTTATCGTCATAGTTCAGAGTTCCAATCATAGACAAGTTCGGGATGCTGAGTTGCACAACCGCTAAATTAGGATCGTGCGCCAACGGGTCCTTTTAACGTTGTGGGGATAGTAGAAAGCGGGTTTTTTATTATTTAAGCATAGAATTACTTATCTAATCTTAGAAATGTTCAGGATTATCGTTGTTTAGAACATTCTGCTTTTTATAGAGTAATTTGAAATGTATAATTCAGCTTAGTTTACCCATTAAAATTAAAGAAAGTCCAAGCCTGGGATGCTGTTTAGTCTTTTCTTGTGTTTTTTGACAGATCTGCTGACAAGTGACAAGCTCAAACACACAAGAAAAGACTAAACAGCATCCCAGGCTTGGACTTTCTTTAATTTTAATGGGTAAACTAAGCTGAATTATACATTTCAAATTACTCTATAAAAAGCAGAATGTTCTAAACAACGATAATCCTGAACATTTCTAAGATTAGATAAGTAATTCTATGCTTAAATAATAAAAAACCCGCTTTCTACTATCCCCACAACGTTAAAAGGACCCGTTGGCGCACGATCCTAATTTAGCGGTTTTGCAACTCAGCATCCCGAACTTGTCTATTGTGTTATTTCTTCTTGATTTGATTTGAGACCTTAGGTGTCTCTGGCCATGGCGTGTATGCGCCACTGGTTGCAGATTACGGGATTCCGGAGGAAACCCTTACACACCGTTTTTCTTTTGTGGTTGTTTGGGGGCATGGATTTAATTATTTAAAGGAGGAGAGGGGGGGGGGATTACTGGTTTACAGTCGATTAATCAGTTTAGTTTTTGTGAGGTATGTGATAAGGTGTTTTGCTATTTGTTTTTGTGTGTGTTTAGGGATGGAGTAGTTGAGTCCTGTTATTGTTGGAACGTCCAGGTGGAGCTTCTGTGATACAAGGAAGTCTATCAGTGGGTTTCTCGCGCTCGCGTGGTGTGGACACTCGATGAGGATGTGATTGTTGTTTTCAATTTCTTGGCAGCCACTTGAACAGTACGGTGAGATTTCAGAGTTCCATTTGTTGGTGAAGTAGTTGAGTTTGTTGTGACCACATCTAAGCCTTAGAAGGGCTACTTGGATATATCTTTTCTTGTGGGTGAGCCAAGGTAATATTTTCATATCTGTTCGGTTTGTCACCGCCAGGTTCGTTGATAGTGCCTTTATTTTGATAAATGTTTCTTGTTTGTGTCTGTCTTTGAGTTTTGAGAGGTTTTCTTCAATGTTGGAGGTGTAGGCCATCGTCAAGCCATCTGGATCAGTTCTGGTCTTATTTGCTAGTTCGTCGGCAATTTCGTTACCATATATTCCTGAGTGGCTTGGGATCCAGAGAAAGGTGACTTGCGTTCCTGCTGATTTTAAGTTTTTTATTAATTCAATGATTTCAGGAATTAGTGAGCTGGCTTCCCATTTAAAGTGTGTGACGGCTTGAATTGCTGACTTGGAGTCAGTTATGATTATAATATCTTGCCAGTCGAGTGGGTACACAAATTTGAGTGATTGTTGGATTGCTGCTAGTTCAGCGTTGAAGCTAGTAGTGTAGTTTTCTAATACCCATGCTTTTCTTTCTTGTAATTTAGGGATGAAAAAAGCGCAGGATGAAACTTTTTCGAGTTGGTGACACGATCCATCTGTGAATACGGAGAGGGCTGAGTCTGCTGCATTTTCAGTGAATCTCCTGAATAATTCTTGAGTAAGTTGTGGGTTGTTTCTTGCCACTTTTTTTGATGTTGGGAGCAGTTGAGTTTTTATTTCAAATAGCTGCCAGGGTGGGAGGGGTTCTATCCACGGTATTTCACTGGGGGCGGTGTTGAAGGCTTCTTCTGTGTTTGTTTGGATCATTTTTAGGTGTGGGATCACTGCCGGTGTGCTTCGTAGTTTCCAGCCAGTTGAGTTTAGTGTAAGGTTGTGTAGTGTTGTGTAGGCCGGGTTCCCGGGTCTCTCGTTCAGTTTCATGAGGTATCTGGAGCTGAGCAGGTCCCACCTGTGTTTTATTGGTGTGAGTCCGGATTCGATGTAAATAAGGGCAGTGGGGGTGGATTTAAGACATCCAAGGATGTTGCGTAGTATAGTGTTTTGGGTTTGTTCTAGTTTCAGGAGCTTGGATTTATTCATGGATGACAGGACGATAGAGCCATAGTCGATTTTGCTGCGTATAAGGGCTTTATAAATTCTGATTAATAATCCTGTATTGAGTGTAGATTTGCCGGACGTCAGGAGTTTTAGTAGGTTGGCTTTCCTATTGATGCTGTGTAGGATATGGTTGGTGTGGGCCTCCCAGTTTAGTTTGGAATCTAGGATTATACCTAGATATTTGTATTGGTTGACAGGGGTAATCCGGGTTCCGTTGAGGTAGATAACTGGGTCTGTTTCATTTGATCTTTTTCTTGAGAAAGTAATGATGGCGCATTTTGGGACAGAGAATTTAAATTTCCAGGTAGTTGCCCAATGTTCAATTTTGATTAGATACCATTGGAGAATGGGTTGGGCTTCCGGTTTTGAAGGTGTTGTTGTGTAGATAGCAATGTCATCAGCAAAAAGGGAAAGTTTGTCTCGTGGTCCAGGCTGTGGAATGTCGGACATCATGATGTTAAAGAGAAGGGGGCTGAGGACACTTCCTTGGGGGACTCCTTTGTGTAGAGTACGGGTGTTTGATATGGCATTTTCTACTTTAACGTTTATTGATCTATCCGTGAGGAAGTTGTTGAGCCATTTTAACGTTGTGCCTCTGATTTTCAGTTTGGCGATTTTGTAGAGCAGGCCCGTGATCCAGGTGTCGTCATACGCTTTGGCGAGGTCGAGGAAGATAGCTGTTGTGGTGTGGTTTTGGTTGAATCCACTTTTAATGGCTGCTTCTAATTGGATGAGGTTGTCTGAAGTGGTGCATCCCCGTCGGAATCCAGTCTGGTGTTTGGGTAGGAATGAGTGTTTGTCTAAGTACCATTTTATTCTATTGTTGAACATTTTTTCCATAAGTTTTGCCAGGCAGGAGGTCAGGGAAATCGGACGGTACGAGTCGGCGTTTTCTGGTGCTTTCCCAGGCTTTAGGATTGGGGTTACTGTCGCGTTCTTCCATGCATTCGGTATGTATCCTGATTGAAAGGTGTAGTTTAACGTAAATAGTAGGGCGTTTAGATTTTCTTCAGATAGGTGTGAGAGCATTTTGTTGTGGATCCTATCGACGCCCATGGCTTTATTTGGAAGTCCTCTTGTGCAATTTTTTAGTTCGATAATATTGAACCTAGTATTGAGTGGATGCGGGTCTTCATTAACGATTGCGTCTTGAATTATTTGTTGGTAGAGGATGTCTCTGTCATCTACTATCTGTGCTGTGTTGGGGCAGAATTGGTCCAGCAGGGCATTTGCTTTCTCCATGGGGGTTGTTAGATGGTGATTTGATGCATCGATTAGATTAGGCCATACGTATTGAGTTTTTTTCCCGTTGATCATCGACTTAGCAAAATTCCAAAATACGGAGGTGTTCCCAGGGTGGTCTAAGGAGTCGATGTACTTCGTCCATGAATCGTTCTTTGCTTTCATTATTGTTTTCCTTTTGATGGCTTCTAGTCTGTTTAGTTCAATTTTGTCTGTTTGTAGTAAAGTTGATCGCCACTTGTTGTACGCTCTTCTTGCGGCGCTTGTTGCTTTTTTGCATTGGGGGGTCCACCACGATTTGGGGCTTTCTTTTGGGAGCGGATTTTTGTTGGGCGTGAAGAGTTCTTGGCTGGCATTTATAATGGAGGTGTAGAAGGTGTTGTAGGCTTCTTCCGGGGAGCTTGCATCCCTGAGGTTGTTATTCGTGAGTGATTTTGACACGATTTCATTCCATTCGTCCCATTTTTCATCTGTAAATTTCCAGTTAGGGTTTGGTATGCTCGGGGGGGATATGTCGAGGTTGACATTGATAATGACGGGTAGGTGGTCACTACTCCAGTAGGGGCCGGTGTGGATAGTCATCGATGGGGCTAGTTCGGGTGATGCTATAGTGAGGTCGATTGTTGAGTTTACGGGGCTGTTGTTGCTGGGTCGGGTTCCTAGGTTTTTCGGTGTAATAAGAATGCGGTTGGGTTCACTTATTAAGTATTCACTAATTGTTTTTCCATTTCTATTTTCAGGTCTTCCTTCTTCCCATAGTTCCGAGTGTGCGTTCATGTCACCGCCTATGATCGTCTCGTTGCGTGGGGTGTTGAAGATTGACTCAATCTCTTCTGCTGTGCATGCATTGCCGTTTGGGCAGTAAATGGATAGGATATCGATGGGTTGGTTATTCCTAGTCCTAATTGTTATTCCTATTGCTTCGATGTTCCTTGATGGTGGGAGTGGTAGGGGGGCCGTCGGGATATTCTTCTTAACTAGTATGGCTACTCCGCCACCTAGTGTTGGACGGTTAAGTGTAAAGGATTTGTATGCTGAGAATTTGGCTGTGTAGTTATCTCTCCAATGGGTTTCGCTGAGGAGGACGATATGGGGGTTGGTTAACTTAAGATTGTATTTAAACTCCTGTAACTTAGATTTGTAGAGGCTTCTTGCGTTCCATTGGATAACTTTTAGTGGTTTGGTCATTTTTTTGGTGTGTTTTGGTTGGTGCTAGTAACGGGGTTTGGTTTTGCTTGGGGTCGGAGGTTTGGGCTTATTACTCTCTCGAGGAGGGAATGAAGTTTCGCTAGTTGTTCTTGGGTGTCGGTGAATCCCTTACGCATTTCCTTATTATTTTGGTCTACTATTGTGGGTAGGGCGACGAGGGGTTCAATTTGTTCCTTCACTGTTGCCAATTCTGATTCCAGGTTAGCTACTCTGGTTGTCAGTTCCGTGATGGGTGGGGATAATAAGAGGTTGTCCATCTGCTGTTTCAGTTGTTTGACTTCGCGGCGCAGCGCCAGGATTTCAGGATTCTCTTGTTCAATGGAGGGTAGGTGGATTGGTTTCGCTTGGTGGTCTCTTCTATCTAGGAGTTTTCCTGCTTCACTAATCGGGATATTGTTCTCATAAGCGAATCTTATTACTTTCTGTTTATTGGCAAAGAGGGGGCAAGCATTTGAGCCCGCGGCGTGACCTGTCTTATGGCATGTTGGGCATAGTAGTGGATTCGGGCAAGAGGGGGATGGGGGGTGTTGTTGGGCGCAGTATCTACATATTGCAGCGATTTGGCAAGTATCTTCTTGGTGCTGGAGTGACCAACATTTGCGGCATTGAGAGGGGCGTGGGATGAATTTTTTAACTCTGAAGATTTCGTGGGCTACGATAACTTCACTAGGGAGGATTTTAGAGTTAAAGAATAAAGCTACTGTCGTCAGTGGTGATTTTCCTCCTTCTGGGCCTGAGTGGAATCGTTTAACTTTTATGACTCCTTGGTTAGACAATAGTTCTAGTAGGTCGTTGTCGGAATTGTTAATGGGCACATTGTAGATTATACCTTTTAGTTCAGTCTCTGATTTACTTAGTGAACAGGTGATTTGGAATTCTTTTACCGCATGTAGCTCTAGTAGATTTTTCTTTTGCCGGTTTGACGTGGGGTAGATGTAGAGTTGTCCATGCTTTGTCCACTTAGTGCCATCTTTTACGGTGCCAATAGTGTCGATTAGTCCGTTGATGAAGTGTTTTTTCTCCAGTAGACTTAGCTTGTCGAATGATTGGGGTTCACTAACAAGGTTCACAATCACAGGGGCTCCATTTTCAGGGGGAGAATTAAGAGTGTCAATCAGCCGGGCGTGTTGGGGGCGAGGCGCGTGAGGGTAGTTTAGTCTTCGTTTGGCATTGCCTTCTTCGATTCCATCCATGGTGTGGTCGATGGGCTCGGATAAAGAGATTGGATTTTGTTCGTCGGTCATAGTCGCGTGGGCGAGGTGTAGAATGGGGGTGGGGGAGGAGGTGAGATACAGATGTGACTGGTTTGGCGCACCGATTGTTTTACGTCTATCCACGGTGACGTCTGGCACGTAACTCCCTGTTATTTCTTCTTAGTGACTACGATTATGCAAACATTCTAAAAAAAAGAAAAAAATTTGTAGTGAGTTGCCCATTCCGCCCACCAGTCTTCGGATCCAACTCGCTTCCGGGCAAACATAAATAATAACAGTATGTATTAAAATTTAGAATTCAATTTAAAAACTTATTCCCTCAACTTATTCGGTTAATATTCCCATATCGTTTTTAAGTGGTTTGGATTTTGAGGGGAAGTTTGATTTTATATCATTTCTAATTTCTATCGATATCAAATCATGATATCATCGTAAGCAAGCTAGAAGAAAATTGGACATGTGTCGTCTGCTTTGGTTTAATAGTTTTAAAATTTCGAAAAAGTTAGACATTATTTTTTATTGATAACCGTCATACTCCATGCTGTTTAGCGGGTAAATAAAACTAAGAATACAAATATAATCATTGTGGGAGCAATAGAAGAGTTAAACCTGTTCCAAATGTGTGAAATGTTAAAGTTCCTGACTAGCATTTATCATGTGATTGCCCTGTCGAAGCATAATAGTTTGTTTTTACTGTGTAACCTTTTTCTTTTTTGCAGATGTGATGCCAGAGCCAGCGGCCAGCCATCATAACCTCACAATATGCAAGTTTTTCTTGTGCAGGTGTTAACCTGTCACCAGTAACAATCTCAGGATCATCGCCTGGGTAATGATTTCCTTATACTTTAATTGACCTACTAGATATTTCAATGCATTTCAATGTATTACATGTAAACCTTTCATTCTCCCATTTATTAACAATTTTCATTTACCCAGTATATTGTTTTCAATTTTCCTGACTTTATTGTTGATTCTGTCAATATATTTTTTCGTAACCCTTTTTCTATTTTTATTTAGATAAAAAACATCCTATGGCATTGGAATGCGATCCAATGGATTGTCAATCGAGTTTCGTATCTCTCTTTTCCCCCTTTCTTTAAATGTCCTTGTGTACGCCCATGTGAATGTGGGTGTATTCACGAGGACACCCTTTTACCCTATCCCGTCTGGTGTCATTTCACTCTTCAGCGGATGGATGGAGCAACTTTAGATGCCTGGCTGTATTTCCAATCATAAAGGTAGGACAAAATTGATCTCTTTTATTGTCTTGATCTATTCTTCTTTTTGAGAGAAATCGTTACGTATTCACGGAGTATGTTTATTCCTGAGGTAGGCGGTTGACTTGCAACTGTTTTCTTTCTCCGTTTTGGTTTTGTGTCTTAAGTAATAAGGGTTCACTAAAAATCTCATTTGTTGAACGACTGCAAATCAGGCTTGTTTTTGTATCTCACAACTTTTCCTGTGGGTAAACCATCACATTCGAAAATATTTGAATTTTAAACACTTTCAAACAAAGTGCAACAAGAAAATTTTTTTACCAAGAGGGACCTGCCACCACACTCTGGCATCTCCTCGTTGATAGTCTGAATCAATAAGCCCAGAATTTGTGTGTTTTTTTTTACTGTTTTTACTTTTCTTTACGGAGACGTTGCTCTAATATGAATTTATGCCTCAAGTGTATTGTTAAACCTGCTTTGACAATAACAATAAGTTTGTTTTGGAATCTCTAATATGTCTTGGATTTGGTCATTTTGAATTGTCCAGTCAATCGCAGTCAATAAGACAAGCTAAACGGAAGTTTGTTTTACATCTTTTATTCTAGTTTGTTGATCCATAAGCCGAAGCTTCTTTTAAATGAGCTTTGTATTTAACCAATTCTTCTTGAATTTCAAATTTTAACCCAACGAAATCCCAAATGTGAGAGTGCAAAAAAAAAACACACAACAATAAAAATGGCGATTTGAAGAATAAAAGTTACTTGTTAAAAAGAAAACCCTTGACAGCTGCAACGAAACCTTTTTTGTCTTTGTTATCATCGGAAGAATAGCCCTCTTTACTATCCGAAGTTCCTCGTCTTGTCATAGCCGATTGATTATTAGACTGGTTGAGGCCAGAGCCACTAGCAGCTCTCGTATTATATCCAGAGGAATAATTGGAAGCAACAGCTGCGGTATTTGTACTAGTCATCCGATAGTCGTCAACGGTGCCGTGTTGAGAATGTTGAGATGCTTTTGATCCCCAATTTCCTCTGTGAGATGCTCCACCAGTGTTCGATGATCGGTGCTGTGTCTGATTGGGAATACTACGTGCCGTCTTATGTGACGCAGAGGCTGATGTATCGGCGGCCAAACAATTTTGCAATTCCGTTAATGTTTCTAATCGTGTCAGGTAACTGGGCGCTTGTTCCTCGGCAACACGACTTCTCATCATACTAGGGTAGTCGGAAGGAGTGAGTGCATTTGAGCGAAGAGCTGTCGATTCCAGTGAACCGGCATTGATGCCCACCTGTTCGGACAGTCGACCCGGCTTTTCCAACAGTCCGTGACTCGAAAACACTTCACCGATAGTTGGGTTTGACGGAGACTCTTTGCGCTGCATCCCACTTCTTCCATAGTCATTATTCCTTTCTTGTTTTGTGTCGTCTTTGTCTGTGCTGGCTTTGCAACGCCTTTCTCCATCTTTATTAGTAGTCTCGTCTCTTTCTTCTCGGGAAGAATCGGACCCATTTTTGGCATGACGTTCAGGAATCGACTGCGAACTGGATTCGTACCGATCGAGCTTCAGATTAGTCTGTCCGACATGTGTTTCTCGATCGTTTCTGTCACTGCGTTGTTTTCTTTGCTTCCCTCCAGTAACAAAAATATTTTGGATAAAATCGGCTGCTGTGGATGCTGTGCGTGGCGGTCTCCCTTCTGCGACATCGTTTACCTTCACTTGCTCAATTTTATGAACATTCAAATCTTTCCCTGCATCCGCACTTCCAGTGATGGCAGCCGCATTCGATTTAATTTCTATTTTGCCTGAAATTTCCTGTTGCGTGGTTGCCAGCTCTTTTCCAGAGACTTTGAGCGATTGTTCTATAAACTGTTGAAGCTGTACATCATATAATGCTGAAAATTTATTCGCTGCTTTGGTGGCACCTTTTGGAACCTCATGTTTATAAACTTTGGCTTGCTTATCTGTAACATTTTCTTTCCAACAATTATCTCGTGGAATTGTGGAATTCCACTTGTTTAACTTATTTCCTCGATGTGATCCGTGCGTTTTGAGCGTTTGCAAAGAATCGCATTTGGCAGTCCCTTGTCTTGTCATAACTGACTGATTATTATATTGGTTAAGGCTAGGGCCAGTAGAAGTTCTCGTATGATATCCAGAGGAATAAATGGAAGCACAAGTGGTATTTGTATTAACCATCCGATAGTCGTTAGCATTATTACCGTGGTGAGAATGTCGAGATGTTGTGAATCCGTAGTTTACTTTGTGAGTTGCTCCATCGGTTTTAGATAATCGGTGAGTCTGATTAGGAATACTACGTGTCGTCATATGTGACGCTGAGACTGATGCATTGGAGGCCAAAGAATTCTGCAGTTCCGTTAATGTTTCTAATCGTGTCAGGTAACCGGGCGCTTGTTCTTTGGCGACACGGCTCATCATCAGACTAAGGTACTCGGACGGAGTGTGCGCATTTGAGCGAAGAGCTGTCGATTCCAGTGATCGGGCGCTGATGCCAACCTGTTCAAGCAAACTGAACACTTTGGCTTTCGCCAGCATATTCAATTCATGCGAGGAATCAGCGAGAAGTTGCTCAACGAAGACTTTCCTATCGTAATTCGATTCGTATTCGGCTTTCATATCCTTCAGAGTCGTGGTAATCTTAACTGGAGTCAGACGCCATTCGAACGTCTGGTAGTCGTGTTCTGAAGCCGGGCAAGTGCAGAACTCGCAATTTTTTTCTTGCGGTATTTCTGAATAATTTTGTTTTACTGGCTTTTCGCAAGTGTCACTGCAACGACGACATTGTAGGCAAAGAATCCCTTTCCACAAAGAAACTTAGTTGGGCGTATTTCAGTCTTCTCAAATGTGAAATTTGTTTCAGATTCCATTTTTACTCCGTATTCCCTCATTTTCCTTTGAAGAATTTCCATAGTTTCGATTTTGGCAAAACAGACTTCCAACTCTTGTTCGATGTTTTTCAACGATTGTTCCAACAGTCCGCGACTCTGAATGACGTTGCGAGTTGATTTCAAGTCCTTGCCGTTCATTCCGTCCAGCATTGTGAAAAATTTGTGGAAATTCTCTTGTCCCATATCCCAGAATAATTCGTCGAAACAAGGGCCGTCTTCTCCTTGTTGATCGTTGTTTGCGTAAAGGACGGAACAGTTAAATTTGCTGAACGTGATTCCGGCCGACGCGAATGTCACGGGAAAGTTGGCAGCCAGGCAGGCCTCAACCACGGGAGGATGAGCATTGTCTGCGAATGTCACCAACAGGCGAATGTTCTCCTTGACGTCTTTACCGAATATGGACAGCACGGAATCAATGTAGCACTGGGTAGTCGTTAATCTATTGTCACCCGAAGCGGCCACAAAACATACCGCGTGAATTTCGTCGACACGAGTCTCCTGTTGAGTCAGAAACTCGTGAATTTTCCTTGTAGTTTTTTTGTCTTTTTTGTTTTCGGTGATGTGCCCATAGCCGGGCGTGTCGATGATCGTGATCGAATAAGGAACGGCCATCCCGTCATGGTGGCGAAGAGTGTAGGCCGTTACTCTACTCGTTTGACTGTGCGCTTGATTCCTGGCGGTCGTTTCACGGACACATTTGAAGCGGAAAGGATCGTTCCATTTGACGCCGAGGATGTAGTTGACCATTCCATTGATGAGCGTGCTCTTGCCGCATCCAGTGGCGCCCATCAAAATGATTACTTTGTGATTTCGCATACCAAACGACAACGGTGTACCTTCTGCGTGACCGATGTCGAAACAACGGAAATCCCCACCTACTGACGTTTTCTCGGCGTTAAGCAAGTAAACATTAGGTTTACCTTTTTTGATTAATTGACTGTAGTGCCTGCTGGTCGAAAATACCTTAGCGATTCCATCGTTTCCATTTAATCTGGTTTCATTGGCCTCGGTGTACATTTTATTATTTGTTCTCATTTCGTCTTCTCGAGCAAACGATTCTGATTGTGTTTTTCTCTTATCGCATTCGCCGTCGCCAGGTGTTCTTACACGAACGACAAATCCTTTTCTCTGTCTAGCATCAGTCAATCTGTTCTGTACGCGAGCATCTACGAATACTGAATTGTTGGATGTTCGTTTTACTGTTTGAATCTTTTGCGTCGATGGGTTTGTTTCAGCAGTTTTTTCAATGAACTCTGCCATGATATTGGAAGAAGAAACTGCTTTAGTATGGTATAGTCCTGATTTCTCCCGTGCTATTTTAATCGAACGAAAAAATTCTGGATAAATACTTGGTCGTGATGGATCATCACCTTTCATCAGAAATAAAAATAAATTTTTATTCACGATTTTTTGAGCATAGGTGATTTACACTTTGAAGGCCTCTTATAAGAAACTTGTATTTAAGAAATTCAACTTACCTTTTCGAATATTTGGTTCAATCGTGTTTCTGGAGCGGCAGTGCGGCACTAACTAAAGTTATAACGCTATAACGCTATCGAATCGAACAAAAATGGTCTAGAAGGATAGACACAGCAGTACTTATTTCATGCGAAACAGTTCTGGTTACATTTCAATTCACCCTCGCCTTAAAAAAAAACCTAACGAAAAGATCAGACAGTTTTAGAGATAAAAAAGTTGCTCATGCTGGTTAGACTACGTAATCAGTTGAGCGACACACTTTGGACTCGAATGATAAATGCTGACTGCTCAGCACGAGTTGTTTGTCCATTTTGTTTTTTAGTCCACGATTTCGAAACTGCAATGCAAGACAAACAAGTACTTACTTTTCGTTCATGAAATCACAGCTTAAAATCGAATTCTCGTGAACGACAAAAATAAATCGAGAATGAAAAGGATGTATATTTTTTGAATTAAGAAAGATAGAGCGCCAAGGACTGAGTTTAGCACCTCTAAGCCTGCCGCTGTTTTTATTCGTCCATTTATTTCTACTCAGATTGATGACGGCTTTTAAAAAAAGAATATGAGAAAATCTCTTGTCTTTGTAAGACTTCATACAATATAAGCTGCAAGTAACGATGGGTGCTGAATGTTCGATTTCCTGTTTGAATCTTTTGCGTCATGGGTTTGTTTCAGATATTGCAGTTAACTCTGTCATGATATTCGATGAAGTAACTGGTATATTATTGCCCCTGGTTTCTCCCGTGCTGTTTGAATCGGACGAAAACATGCCGGACAAATACATGTTTGTGATTGATCACCTTCAATCAGGGATTAAAATGATAAGCCGTATACCTGTTTCTTCATCCATTTTTCTCTCCCTAGAGATATGCTGCCCACTCCACAGTCAATCGTCGACTCAAACTTCTCTATTTTTGGCCAATCACCTTCATTAAGGAGTTGTCGATCTGTTTCCCGTCGACGACCCCTAATTACACCCTTATTAAATCCGATAAGAGTTGCATAAAGTAATTAGAGTATATACATATAAAGTATAGTCCAGAGGATACTTTTGTTATAGATTTTGTTAAGAAATGTAATTAAAGTATGTAATTAAAGAAAAATAAAAAAATTCAGTTGAATTATTATTAAAAAAAAAAATATTGTTCTGTTCGATAAAAAGCATTTATCCGTTATAGATTTCCAAATGTCTTTTGCTTTGATGTCTTATAGGGGATTATTTTGAATTTGATCCAGTAAGAAAGTTGAAAACATAATTTAAAATTTTATTCTGAGTTTTGGTAGCGCTTTTCTGATCTTCTTGTTTGTATACTTTGTCTTGTTTATCTCCAACGCTTTCTTTCCAACAATTCTTATGCGGATTTGTGGAATTGTTCTGCTTGTTCATTTCTCCTCGATGTCATCCGGGTGTTGCGAACGTTTGCGTTTGTCTTTTGGGGACAATGGATGACGCTGAATGGATGACCTTTCGGGTTGATACATCAGATTCCAACCATTCATATTCTCTAACTTGGTGAAAAAAATTTTGAAATTTTCTTGGCCCATATACCAGAATAATTCGTCAAAGCCGAAATCGTCTTCTTCGTGTTTTTGTTGGAAACACAAAGGAAAGAGCAGAGAAAATTACTTTGTGTGACTCAAGCCGACGCGGGTGTAAAGGGAAAGTTGGCAGCCATCAGAGGCCTTGACGACGGGCGGATCGGCGTTATCGGTCAACGCCACCAGCACTTTAAACGGTATTGAGCCTACTATTGACAACCGTCACAGATAGAATAATGTAAATAAATAATAATGACACGATGTGTTTGTTTTTTTGAAATTATTATTATTTTTTTTTCTTTGTAACGTTGCTCTAATAGGGCTTTTTCACATCGCGAAAATCCGACTTCCAGAAAAGATGGCAACGCATGATATGTCTAGTTTTTTTTCGTTTACATGTCAAAGGCCATAAGAAATCTGAGTGGCTTCAATAAAAAAAATCTAGTGTTTTTAATTCGGAATATTTCTTCAAAAGAATTACACAGTGCTCTAGGTAAGATATCGGTCGTTAATTTGATGTATAATTTACTAGGATTAAAAAATTGTTTTGGGCTAAAAATTTAAATGTAAAACTTTGTTTTGGTTTTTTTGAGGGAAGAACGGGGAGAAGAGGGAGAATGGGAGGGAGGAGGGCGTACGAAAAAAAAGGGGACCCACGTTTCCTCTTCTCCCCCATTCGTCCCATTCTCCCTCTTCTCCCCGTTCTTCCCTCAAAAAAACCAAAACAAAGTTTTACATTTAAATTTTTAGCCCAAAACAATTTTTTAATCCTAGTAAATTATACATCAAATTAACGACCGATATCTTACCTAGAGCACTGTGTAATTCTTTTGAAGAAATATTCCGAATTAAAAACACTAGATATTTTTTATTGAAGCCACTTAGATTTCTTATGGCCTTTGCCATGTAAACGAAAAAAACTAGACATATCATGCGTTGCCAGATTTCTGGAAGTCGGATTTTCGCGATGTGAAAAAGCCCTATACGAATTTGTTAGGTCCCAACGTCCCATGTGTATTGTTGAACCAGCTTGGACAATTACAGTAAGTTTGTTTAGGAATCTCAAATATGTCTTGGCATTGAAATCGTCAATAAGCAATTAGCAAATAGGAAGTTTGTTTTACATCTTTTAATCTAGTTTGTTGATCCATAAACCGAAGCTTCTTTTAAAAGAGTTTTGTATTTTTTATTCTACAAGTACTTCTTGAATTTCATATTTTAACCCAACGAAATCCCAAATGTGAGAGTGAAAAAAAAACACAATAATAATGGCGGTTTGAAGAATAAAAGTCATTTGTTAAAAATAAAATCCTTTGCCCTAGCAAACATACCTTTTTTTTCTTTGTTATCATCGGAAGAGTAGTCCTCTTTACTATCCGAAGTCTCTCGTCTTGTCATATCCGATTGATTATTATGCTGGTTGAGGATAGGGCCACTAGCAGCTCTCGTATTATATCCAGAGGAATAATTTATGGAAGCACCAGCGGTATTTGTAGTAGTCATCCGATAGCCGTCAACGGTGCCTTGTTGAGAATATTGGAATGTTTTCGATCCGTAATTTCCTCTGTAAGATGCTCCACCAGTGTTCGATGATCGGTGCTGTGTCTGCTGGTTAGGGAAACTACGTGCCGTCTTATATGACGCAGAGGCTGATGCATCGGCTGCCAAACAATTTTGCAGTTCCGTTAATGTTTCTAATCGTGTCAGGTAACCGGGCGCTTGTTCCTCGGCGACACGGCTTCTCATCATACTAAGGTAGTCGGATGGAGTGAGCGCATTTGAGCGAAGAGCTGTCGATTCCAGTGAACGGGCATTGATGCCCACCTGTTCCAGCAAACTGAACACTTTGGCTTTCGCCACATTCAATTCGTCCAAGTTGTCAGCGAGAAGTTGCTCAACAGAGACTTTCCTATCGTAATTCGATTCGTATTCGGCTTTCATGTCCTTCAGAGTCGTTGTAATCTTTACTGGAGTCAAACGCCATTCGAATTGCTGGTATTCGTGTTCTGAAGCCGGGCAAGTGCAGAACTCTTTGTCGCATTTTCTTTTTATAGTTGCCAATCTTTCCGTCTTTTTTTGTTTTACTGGCCTTTCGCAAGTGTCCCTGCAACGCCGGCAGTTGTAAGCAAAGAATCCTTTTCCGCATGTGAACTTAGTGAGGCGCATTTCCGTCTTTTCAAAGGTAAAATTCTTGTTGGCGTCCATTTTGTGCCCGTATTCCCTCATTTTACTCTGAAATATTTCAATATTTTCGATTTTGGCAAAACAGACTTCCAGCTCTTGTTCGATGTTTTTCAACGACTGTTCCAGCAGTCCGCGACTCTGAATGACGTTGCGAGTTGATTTCAAGTCCTTGCCGTTCATTCCTTCCAGCATCGTAAAAAAATTGTGGAAATTCTCTTTTCCCATATCCCAGAATAGTTCGTCGAAACAGAAATCGTCTTCTCCTTTTTGATCGTTGTTGGCGTAGAGGACGGAACTGTTAAATTTGCTGAACGTGATTCCAGCCGACACAGATGTCACGGGAAAGTTGGCAGCCAAGCAGGCTTCAACCACTGGAGGGTGGGCATTGTCTGCGAATGTCACAAGCAAGCGAATGTTCTCCTTGACGTCTTTACCGAAGATGGACAGCACAGAATCTATAATATAGCTCTGGGTAGGCGTTAATCGGCTGTTTCCTGAAGCGGCCACAAAACAGGCGGCGTGAATCTCGTCGACACGAGTTTCCGGTTGAGTCAGAAATTGATGAATTTTGCGCGTGATTTCCTTGTCCCTTTGAACTCCTCTCGTGTCTCCGTATCCGGGCGTGTCGATGATCGTGATCGAATAAGGGACGGTCATCCCTTCCTGGTGGTGGATGGTGTAAGCTGTCACGGAACTCGTTTGACTGATCGCCTGGTTCTTGGCGGTCGTTTCGTCATCCCGGACACATTTGAAACGGAAAGGATCGTCCCATTTGACGCCGAGGATGTAATTGACCATTCCGTTGATGAGCGTGCTCTTGCCGCACCCAGTGGCGCCCATTAAGATGATTACTTTGTGTTTTCGCATAACGTATGACGACAGAGAACCTTCTGGCTGTCCGATGTCGAAACAACGAAAATCCTCACCAACGGATGTTTCCTCGGCGTTCAACAAGTAAACATTAGGTTGACCTTTTTTGATTAATTGACTGTACTGCCTGCTGGTGGAAAACAACTCGCCGATGTTTCGGTTTGACCGAGGCTCTTCGTGCACCGGCAATCGATAATTTTGATCATTGTCGAATTCACGTTCCTTCTCTTGTTGTCTCTTGTTTTTGCTGGGGGATTCACTGGCCTTGGAGTCCGTTTCGTGATGTTTTCTTGTTTCTTCTTCTCGACAAGACGAGTTTGGCCTTGTTTTCTTTTCTCGCTGGTGATCGCCAGACGATTTACCAGGGTCGTCATTTTGGTTTCCTGCAGCAATTGAACTCTTTTGTATTGAGGTAGCTATGGACCTATCTTGGCTATCTTTTATCTCAATTTTATTCAAACTAGTTACAAGTGAATCTCGTCTTGTTACCGCGTTACCAGCATAGCTGCTCTCAGTGCTTTGTGTTTGATGACGGTTCTCCGTTATTCCGTATGAATCTTTCTCTTGCGTCGATGGGTTTGTTTCAGTTTCCCCCATGAACTGAGTCATGCTGTTATCGGACGAAGCAGGTCCATTATTGCTCTCAGCGTCTTCCATAGCAGCATCTAAATCGGACGAAAGCATGGATGAGTCAATATCCATGCTTTCATCTTCTTCCTCTTTACTTTTTTCATCCTTCTGAACAACAGTACCAAATTCATTTGTCAACTGTGGCTGTTTTGTTGATGAGGAAACATCATCTGGTGTTATTTGATGTAGATTTGGATAAAGAGAGGGACTTTGGGGTTGATTTTGTTGGACCTTTTCAGGTGAATTGACTGGATTATCCAACGGCACCAAAGATTGGTCGGATACTCCGTCAGAAAAATCAATAACTTGTATGGCTCCGTCGTTCCACGACGAAGAGATTGGCACCAGTGCTATCTGGTACCAAGTGTTCCGGTTTGGATCCCCTCTATTCAGATCAGCTTCATTTGCAAAATCGTATAGTTTTCTTCTAACTTCCGCAAGACTTTCCTTCTCTAATCTTGTGATCATCAAAGTTGGGAGCTCGAAAGCTAATTCCTTGCCCCCAGTTAGTTCCAATATTTTATCTACCAAAATATTTTGGTTGTATTCGACTTTCAAGACGAAAACTATGGCGGATTTTTCGACGGCATTCCTCATTCGAATTTTTATATCTTCCAAATCTAGCGCTGCTAATTGGGTTCCGTTTAGTAACAAGTCAAACACCTCAATTTCTTTTCGTCGTTGGGCTAGCCAGTCGATCATTTGAGTCAGAAAGTCAGAGATGGGTTTGACTTTTTCCAAGACTTGCTCAGGAGTCTGAGTGTTTTCTTGGAATTTCACAATCTCTTTATTCCAAAAAGGTTGGAGTAGGTCCTGGAACTGGCAGATCACTTTCTCCAGTGACGGAAAACGATGAAGAGACAAATGGTTCGATAAGATGCGACTCTCCTTCACAATCCATTTCCACGTGATTTCGTACTGCTCTTTCAGGAATGCAATTTCATTTCTCCTCTCTAACCAGAGTCGAGCATCAATTTGAGCCGGAATGTCACGCAGAACGATCTCGATGGGTTTCCACTTCTCCGGTCGTTCGTCGTGATAATAATAAATCACGTCTCTCAGATATTGAATGAATTCTTGGAATGAGCTTTTCGAATTTTTACCAGCTTCTAAACTGTTGAGAACTTTACAAGTGGCTTCATTCAATTCAGGGGGTAACTGTGTTGTAGCTGGATCCAGACCAAAGGCATGATCGAAGTAATCCTTGGCTGTCAAATAGATATTTCGTTCAACACTCTCTTTTGTTTCCTTTTCCCAATCGACTAATTTTTTGATTGAGCAGATAATCTCAGCTCCGTAAACAACTTTCTCCATCAAATGTGTCGCTCGCCCGCCGCTTCTTAACTGATATTCGTACATTCTTGACGAAATGAATTGCGGATCGAGAGTTTCGATTCGTCGACTTAGTCGAATAAAGACAGTGACTTGGGCTACACGGCCTTCACCTTCAGTTAAATTTGCATTTAGGTAATTGGCGAACCAAAGGTTTTTCAAATCCAGACAACCCTTTTCAATGCTGTGGTACAGGTGGGAATTAATATTTAACATGTAACGTTTGAGTTTGTCTGGCTTTTGGTAAAAGAAAGAAATTGTAGTTTCGCTTGCCGTTTTTGAAATTGACTTGTATTCTTCCGGAACTTCAATTCCACCTGTTTTAAATAAACAGATGATTATTTTAGATCACAATTGACTTTGACATACATAATGCAAATGATGTGATGAGATAACACAGATCAGCCCACTGAATCTCTATTAAATATATGTTTAGCTTTTTACAATTCCAATGGATTTTTGGATTTTGGTTGTTATTTTAATAGTTTCTACATAAGTATTAACATCCATCTATATAAGTATACAATTTAAGAAATGTGGAGGTCTTACTTGAAAATATTGAATCGGTGAAATAGTTATAGAAATCTCCAACGCGCGCATCGCGACCCAGAGACGACATTCGAATTCTGGGTTCAGCCATCGGGGAAAAAGCTAAAACAAGATCACTTATATAATTATTTTTTCACTAGATTTTATTAAATGATGAACAAGTTGAAATAAACTATATAAAATTTTAATTCACATTTTTATAGACCTAGCCTACATTATTTTTTAAATTGCCTAAAAGTCAATCAACTTACGTCTTTGAAATGTTGGTTGTGGGTGTTACGGAGCGGCGGAGACTATAGAGTTAACGACACGACCGTATTAAAGACAAATGCAGCAGACTAGACGTTTCGCTCAGAATAGTTCTTGTTATCTTGTTGATTCCACTCACATTAAAAAAAAAACCTAACGAAAAATATAACAAAAGTGCCGAATACCTGATTATAGGCTGACGCATACAAGCGACTGTTATCAGTGGAGTGACACACAGTTTGAACTGGAATGATAAAAACTGCCTGCTCACGAATATTGTTTAAACCGTGCAACTTTGTAGTCCATGATTTCGAAAGTGTAGTGCAAGTCAAACAAATAACTTAATTCGTCATAAAAATTCCGTTTAAAATTGAATTGTTATCAGAAATCTAAAAAACAAATTCTTACAAGAGACTAAAAAACTTCTAGAAGAAAGGTGGAGCCTATAGTCACCTGTTAACCTGTTGCAAGTTCAAGCTTGTCAATACCGTGCGACAGTTGAGGTTTGTCATTGAACTAAAAACCAACATTTCTAATACTGTGTCTGTGAATAAGAAACAAAATTCCAATTAACTGAAAAAAGAAATTTCTTTATAGAAAGCCATGACGGACAGCAAAGCAATTGAACGACATATCACTAAGATGGCCGTGTTGGGAGGTCGATTCCAATTAGGTGATTTGTACGACTACCGCAACGACAGCATTCTAGCAGGTACTAAAAATAATTATTACATGAACACCTAATATAAAATTGACAATTGTTTGCTACTATTATTTAAGATGGCCGAAAGTGTTGGGAATCGGCTGAAGTAACATTGGCTACTCGAGTAGACGATAAATTCAAGCTGAAATGTAAGCTCCCAGACTCCGACTCTAATACCAGCAAGTGGGAAAATATGGGTCTGGATGAGCATTTGAAAGCAACCGTCCTGGCCGGCCTCATCAACAAGTACCGTGGCGCGTGTAACTACCTCAACGACAAACCGAATCCATCGCAGGTAGCTCGAATTCTATTTTTTCGTGTAAAGTCAAGGAAAGAACATTTGGATCTACAAACTTTAATCAATGAAGACGTTCCGCTTTTTCTTGCCTCCGGAGAAGAAACGAAGAAGAAATCGGGATCAGCAGTTCCTACCCACGTCGTCGTTGGAGTCACTTACGGAGCGGAAGCTTATTGCGTCCTGACTCAGGATGTTGGCGAAGAAGCAGATGAAGATGCTCGTGAAGAAGCCGAAGAGAAATTGTCCCAAATAGCGCAGAAAATGGAAGAAGCGCTCAACGACAAACAAGAGTTAAACGAGTTCAAGGAGCAATTTGACGATAAAAAACAGCTGACTCGTGTGAAATGTCGTCTGTATGCCGATCTCCAATCTTCGGCTGTTCGCGAATGCAGCGTCTTGGACGCCTACAAGAATTGCCTGAAACTGATCGACCAAATAGAGAAGACGGAAATCGAAAAAAGCAAAGCGGCTCCCATTACTGTTCGTCTCTGCCCGCTGAAATTTCTTATGGGGAAAACTGGAGGCGTCCCGTTCGAGTACCAAGACGTCGACGACGACCTAATAGTTCGTTGTGGCCGGATCTGGGATGAACTGGAGCGAGTCGGTGCAAAATTAGATAGCATCCGCACGTCCATCAAAAAAGGCATCCGCCCCTCTCTGCGCCAATTTGAAGACGCTCTAGGCAAATACAAAGAACTCTTGAAGAAAAGTTGGAAAAATGGTGTCGTGAAAGCGCGTGAAAATGGCGACGAGAATGAAATCGAAAAAGCCGCCAAAATCGCCGAAACTCATCCGCTTTTCAAGCCGGCTCGACTGGAGCGATGGCTGCGATATAAACAGGCAGAGTCAGAGATGGCCGGGAAAATGACAAGCGTTCCCGGCATCACTTTCTTCGCCAATCAAAAATCACTTGAAAAAGAACTGGCCGAGTCTTTTGACACGAAACACGCACTGGTGTTGAGCGTTCCGCCGCTGGATGAGAAAACGAACAAGATTCTCGCCGATATGAAAGACTACGTGGATAACTACACGAAATTGACATCAGTAGAACGTGACGAAGACGACACGGAAGAAGATGATGAAGATGACGAAGACGACGAAAAACTTCCTTGGCACATGATCCAGCGGAAGCGGAAGCAAGTGCTGGAGAAAATTCGCGAGTTGGCCGATCACGTCAATAAGAATAAACACTTAATTGATCACGTCCACTTCTGTATCACCTTTGGCAGTGGAATCGGATGTCAATATTCTGTTTACGAAGCTGCCAATCTGCTAAAGGGCAAGTTGGGTCGATTGCCCGGACCTCCCATGGATCTGCGGATCGCTGACGTTCAAGAGAATCGCAAAAGCAAGAAATCAACTGTTCGTCTAGAGTGGAACTATGAAGATCCTGGGTTTCCTTATTCTTTTCTGGTTGAGTATCAATTGGATGACAGTTCCACCGAATCATGGACGCAGAAGAAAACGACGAAACCGGGAGAAAATCATCTGATACTCAATAACTTAACCAAACAAAATGGGACGACGATTAAATTCCGAGTGGCGGCCGATACCTGCATCGGTCGTAGCGAATTCAGCGAAATTATGGACGATGAAATGGCGTCCGCTGACGAAGATGACGCAACAAACACGGACAGGGAATCGGTATGTTCGGCAAGAGAAATTCCAGCCATCCGGAAGTCATTCCAGCATAACAACCAGCATCAAATGAAAAGTGTTCAACCGCCATTAATACAGCCGACCAGGATGGCTAAGAAAGAGAACAACAAGAAATCCTTTTTACAACCTCCAACTGACGTCGAGGTTGAATTGGTTACGCAAAGCACAGCAGAAATTGGATGGAAGAATTCCGGCGTTGGAAGTCAACGGTACACTTATCGCATTCGGTATTGGCAGAACGGGCAAGATGCGTCTTCCGCCGATGAACTGGGCATTCCGTCCAATGAATCAAGCTGTCGACTGGAGCAACTCGAACCCGAAACGACTTATTTTGTTAACATTGTGGTCGTCTCCGATGATTTACAGGAGATCAGTGCGCCCAGCGATGAAGTGAGCCTGACGACGCTGGCCAAAGAAGTCCGTTTCGCCGAAACGATTGTAAAGCGCTGCAGAAAAATCGGCAACCGAAACGGCATGGAACTTTTTTCTGTTCCTCTTACAAAAGTAACTGGATCGCGTTCGACGGCCGATCGTTTCGCTTTCGGAAAAGCCGATGGGAGGAAAGGTGGAGCCGCCCAGCAGAAAGGAAAGATTCAGCATCGAACGATTTTGGTGATGGGCGCAACCGGTTCCGGCAAGACAACACTAATCAATGGAATGATTAATTATATTTTCAACGTCCAATGGGAGGATACCTTCCGATTTCACCTGATTGAGGAGCAGACGACCGGTCGCTCCCAAGTTGACAGCCAGACCAGCCGTATCACAGCCTACGACATCCACCATGCGGAAGGATTCAACGTTCCGTATTCTCTTACAATCGTTGACACGCCCGGCTACGGTGACACCAAAGGCCTCGACAGGGACCAAGAAATCACCGAAATGGTCCGCAAGTTTTTCGAAGACAAGGACGGAATCCAGGAGCTGGATGTGATTGGCTTCGTGGCTCAAGCTTCCCTGCCTCGTTTGACGCCCACTCAAATCTATATATTTGATTCGGTGCTTTCCATCTTTGGCAACGACGTCAAGGAGAACATCAACTTTTTATTGACGTTTGCAGACAGCCAAGTTCCGCCCGTCTTGAGCGCAATTGGTGAAGCGGGCCTACCGTATCCAACGGACCCCGACACTGGCGAGCCTCTCAATCACAAATTTAACAATTCCGGTTTCTTTTGTTCCAGCCGCGAGTCAGGAAACACAGTCGACAAGTTCAACCGATTCTTCTGGCGAATGGGAATGGAAAATTTCCAAAAGTTTTTCTCCGTTCTAACCACTATGAAGACAAAGTCCCTATCTTTGACCAAGCAAGTGTTGGAAGAGAGGAAACTGCTGGAAGCGACGGTGGATGGACTTCAACCGCTCATCAAAATCGGCTTGTCCAAGATGGAAGAAATGCGGAAGACGAAGCAAATGATCACAAACAGCCAAGCGCAGATTGAAGCCAATGAAAATGTCGAGTTTGAAGTGGAAGTGACGGTGCCGCAAAAGATGGAGATTCCAGCGGGTCGATACTTAACCAATTGCAACAAGTGTTACATCACATGTCATAACCCCTGTGGTATTCCCAACGACGACGGCAAGATGGACTGCTGGGCCATGGATTTCAGTACGCCTAGGGAAACTCGTTCCTGTCGCATTTGCCCAGAGAAGTGCATCTGGAACATGCACGCCAACCAGCCATACAGTTGGGAATACGTCAAACAGAAACAAGCCACTTCATCCGATGCCATCAAACAGAAATACGAGACGGAACTGAAGAGAAAATTAACTGCCGAGGAGCTAATCAAAGTGCTACAGAATGATCTTGACCAAAACGAGAGGGAAGTATTGAAGCATGTAAATACGGTTTCAAGCTGCATCCAGCGTCTGGACGAGATCGCCCTGCGTCCGAATCCGTTCTCGACACCGCAGTACATCGACCTCATCATCGACGCCGAGCAACAGGAGAAACGCACCGGCTTCAAGGATCGGATCGAAAGTTTGAAGAAGCTGCGTCAAATGGCCGTCATCACCAGTAAAGTCAAGAACAACGAGTCCCTGTTGAGCTTGGACCGAAAAGACGACCTTGCCGATCAATCGGACGATTACGACGACGATGATGACACTTATAGTAACGCTCGAACGGCCTTTGTAGACGATGGCGACAATTACGACGGTGCCTCATTGACTAGCGCAGCAACAGATCGTCACAAGTTCCATACTTCATTTATCCGCAAATAAAATTACGTTATCTGTGTACCAATTACAAGTCAACCAGTGGCTGCGAGTCTAATTACATAATAATTGATACTAATTACATAATAATTGATACTAATTACATTAATAATAATCAATCAGCAGCTGTGAATGTAGATTTACCAAATTTATTATCGACATTGTTTTTGTTTTTATTTTTAAAATGGGAATTGTATTTGAAAGTATTAATTGAGTTGGAAAATAATAATACAGCTGAGAATGACTTTATGAAAAAAAAGCCTCTAGTAAACCGGGCGATCAAATTATTTCATCACCAGAAAGTGAGTCAATATTAATAACCTCAAACAGACAAACACCAACAGTATTATCTCCCAAAGCATTGGATTTGAAAGTCAGTCTTAGTAACTAGATGCTTTGTATTAGGCGATAATAATATTTCATCACTTTGATGTATCATTGCGGACCGAGAGTCCATCCATTATAAGATAACAACATTTGTTTTCCACGTGCACAAACCCTGCCCACCTACATAGACTTTGTACATAGACTTTTTATGTATTCTCTAGTTGGTAAATGCATACGTGGTTTTAAAATTGAAGCCACTGAGATCACTGGTTTTCTAGATAAAGATAACGCACTATTTTTATGGACGCATCACGAGGCATATTTCGAAATAGTCTGGACTAAATAGGTGACGCCACTGCAGGACAAAGGACATCAGTTGTGCAATGAAGCCAGTCAACATCACGCTATCGGACACGGAATGCGTCGCAAACAGTTCCAAGGAAATTTGGGCATTATTAAGTCGTAGAGATAATATTTGTTTACTTCAACAACAGCCTCGAAAAATTTTGTTTTAGGTCACAGTGGTCACTTTGTTGAATAATTCTCGTCGGCTCGGACGTTAGTTAGTTCAGTAATTACACCGTTAAAAATGCCCGACCCGGATTGTGTAAAGATGATGACTTTGGGCCGCCAGCAGTTCGCCATTGGAACACTTTATAATTACGCCGAAGATACAATTGTGCCAAGTAAGCTCGAATAATTTTCAAACCACATAGAATATGTACATAGAAAATACTTTGATATGTTATTCAGATATGCGCTTATGGGATCCAGACGATGTGGTTAACTCGGTCGTCGTTAAAACGGAAACTAAAGAAACTGTCGATGTTCATTCGATGGCGACTGAGCAAACCGAACGTGATGATAATGAGGACGAAGAAACCCAACGTGATGGGCCTTGGCTATCTGATTTAGGAATGGATGATCACACGACAATGAGTCTGATGACCGGCATGTTGCGTCCACCATCTGGAGGAGCTTGGCAGTACGCGGCCGACTGGGCGGACTGGAAGGCGGAAACGTTTGGCCGTAAAGCCGAAGTGGCGGTCCATTGTTGTAGCTCCAGCAAGAAATTTTCGGCGGTCGATTCCAAAACTCAACTGGAAATCATTTGCCGTCCAGAAAAATTAATGAAGAGCGGAGCCACTCACGTCGTCGTGGCCGTCACTTATGGCCTGGAAGCTTTTTGCATTTTCTCCCGTCAACAGCCAAAGTCAAACACGACAACTGACGATGATGACGAAGCCATCGAAAGAATGCGTAACTACGCCCGCATATTCGCCGATCGGCTCATGGACGATAGTCACCATTTAGAAGCGGATCAGGATCAAGAAGGTGACGAAGAGGACGGCGGACAATGTTTCATCCCGCCA
The DNA here is from genome assembly GCF_021234035.1 of Daphnia pulicaria. Classification (NCBI taxonomy): domain Eukaryota; kingdom Metazoa; phylum Arthropoda; class Branchiopoda; order Diplostraca; family Daphniidae; genus Daphnia; species Daphnia pulicaria. The sequence goes on from NC_060919.1 coordinate 15,880,468, forward strand.
GACTTTCAGTGCATTCTCTACAGCGATTTAAATCAAGTTAAAAACGGCGCAAAAAGCTGGACTTCTAATCCCGTCGCAGAACAGTACGAAGCCTGCAGGGCGGTAATGATCCATCCAGCCAACAAGGCGATTCCGCTGAAAGTATTACTGTACCCACTCAGTAAATTGATGCCTAATGAAGAAGGTAAAACTAAGATCCCGCGAAATCTTCATGATGTGTCGCCGAATTTGGTGCTTCGCTGTCAAATTATATGGAACCGTTTGCAACGAATCCGTTGGGACACGGACGATTTGATTGGCGATTTGTGTGGGTGCCACTGTATTCCGCTGACAACTTTTAAGAGAATCAAGGAATTTGGAGAGTTAATAACCAAATATGTTGGGGTTTTAATCAAGGCGCTGGCCCAATGGACAATCGCCGTCCGACGCGGAGAAATCACGGAAGAAGATGTAATGGCTAAGAAGATAAAAGCCGTGGAAACCCAATCGCCGTTCCTTCCCAACCAGCTGAAGTGTTGGCTCAACCATCAGAAACAGCAAATCAAAACTTTTAAAATGTTGGATCAATTACCCGATGTCCGGCTTGTGGCTGGAATAGAAAATTTCAAAAAGGAGGTGAAACATGATAACGAAGAATCTTACGCTGTGGTCATTCACTTGCCCAATTTGGACGGAATTTCTGATTTGTTGGTTAGCGAAATGAAGCGTTATGTTGGAGTGTTCAACCAAACTCCAAGTTCGAATTGGATAGACTGGAGAAGTGACAATCAAGGAACCCCAACTAAGGATTCCATCTCAACCAACTGTCGTCGAATATTAGATGCTGCTAAAGATTTTTCAACTTGGGTGACTAATAACAACAGTGACAATTCCAACGTACGGTACATCATATTTTACGACGAACGTATTGGTGCCGGTGTAGGAGAAATATCGCCGTTCACGCGATTATACGACTGCAGAACGGCTCTACCTTTGAATTTTACCATTCCTGAAGCTCCTGGTCCAGTTACAGTCGAAAAGAACCATCGTGGCGTGATCACGCTCAGTTGGACGACTGAGGAGGAAGTCGAAGAGCCCAACTTTCTTTTGCAGTATCGGAGTATCGATAGATCCGGTGAAAGGTGGGATTCCATCCAACATCAGTCCGAGGAAATTACAATCAGTCATCTGCAATCGGAGGAGAGTTACGTGTTTCGCGTTGCCGCAGTGACACCAGGAGGGAGGAGTCCGTTCAGTCCGGTCAGCTGTGAGGTGACAATCGATCCGGTTTGTCCACCACCATCTGAACTTTTATGTCGGTACGTGACGGACAATAGCATCACCATTTCCTGGGATCATCAATTTAATTCAGGCGGAATAGAGACCGAAGCGGAAGACGATGAGGATAATTCTGAAAAGGATGAAGATGAGTACTCCGACTACAACGGCTATGGCGATGATGAGGACTATGACGAGTACTACGATGACACTGAAAATCGACACCACAGTGAAGATGAAGATGACGAAGTAACAATTAGCTCTTACTCTATTGACTGCTGGATGGGTGGTAGCCGCCACGAGTCGACATTTATACAAAGATCCACTACGGAAAAGACGATTACACTTGAACCACTCGTCCCCGACACAAATTATTACGTCCAAGTCCGAGCTGTCTGCATTGATGACACGGGATCCACTTTCTACAGTCCATCTTCGCAGATTCTAGAAGCGAAAACGCTGCGAGATGCCGAACGGGCGGCACATATCGTCCGCCGTGTTAGCAAAAAAATTTCGGTTACCAAAGGCATCGACCTTTACCAGTTACCGTTAAAGAGACAACGCGGAGTCCAAACACAAGGAGTCGGACACTACGTTTTTGGTGAACCAAGTTACTTGGCGTTGGTCGGCAAGCGTCGTCAACGGACCATCTTGATGCTGGGCGCCACCGGTTCCGGCAAAAGTACTCTCATCAACGCTATGGTGAATTATGTGCTGGGAGTAGAGTGGGATGACGATTTCCGCTTTAAACTGATCGACGAGCCGGCCGACAAGTCTCAAGCTCATAGTCAGACGGATTTGGTAACCACCTACGACTTGTACGAGATGAAAGGATCCCGGCTGAATTATTCTCTGACGGTTGTCGATACTCCAGGATTTGGTGACACTCGTGGGCTGGAGAAAGACAAGAAAATTATGCAGCAAATTCAAGATTATTTCCAGTGCCGTCACGGGATTCAACAATTGGAGGCCGTCTGTTTTGTCGTCCAGTCGTCTCTCCCCAGACTGACGGCCACTCAGAAGTACATTTTCGACTCCATCTTGTCTATTTTTGGCCAAGATATTAAGGATAATATTCGTCTGATGGTGACGTTTTCTGACGGTGCGTTGCCGCCGGTCCTCGGTGCAGTCAAAGAGGCCGGCATCCCGTCGCCCATGGATCCAGCCACCGGCCTTCCCCTTCATCATAAATTTAACAATTCAATTTTCTTTACTTCCAACAAGGGCGACCGGCAGACGAACGAATTTAACCGGACCTACTTTGACATGGCAGTCGGCGGTTTCGACAAATTCTTCGATGATTTGGGGGTAATGGAAGCCAAATCTTTGACTCTCACGCGTGAAGTGCTCGAAGAACGAAAGCGACTTGAAGCCCTTGTTGAAGGTCTTCAACTTCGTACACAAATTAAATTGACACGTATCGATGAGTTCCAGCAAATCAAGAAGATCCTGACGGATAATCAAGATCAGATAGACGCCAACAAGAATTTTGAGTTTGAAGTCGAATTCCTCGTTCCAAAATCAATAGACTTGAGCGGAACGGGCCAGTTCACCACCAACTGTCAAAAGTGCCAAACAACTTGTCATTTCCCTTGTAGACAGGCTCATGACGCAGATAAACATCTTTGCTCTGTCATGGACCGAAGCGGCAACTGTATGATCTGCAAATGTCCATGGAATGTCCATTTCAATCAAAAGTACCGGTACGAGATGGTGAAGGAGAAAGTCAAGCGTTCATCCGACGCCATCCGGCAACAATATCAAGGGGCCAAGAATGAAGCGATAACCAATGAACAACTGTTGAAAAAAATCCAGAAAGAAATCGACGAATACGAGTCACAGCTGATGGAGTTGATGGAATCCACTTATCCATGTATCCAGCGACTGGACGAAATCGCCCTTCGGCCTCACCCTTTTTCTGCGCCCGACTATATCGACTTGATGATAGCCGCCGAGAAACAAGAACATCGTCCAGGATATCAGCAGAGAATCGCCACACTACAAAAACTCCGCCAAATGGCTGAGATCACGGCCAAACTGATCCGCGATAAGCGTGCCGCTCAAAAGCCACCGCCGCCACCGAAACCCCAGCCACCCATGGATAGATTCGGAACTCGTCGATTGTCGTCGTTTTTCACCACTATTTCTCGTTCTTTCAACAACAGCGGTTCGTGAACTTACCCACAGCACCTTGCTTTTATTTTTATGTTTGTGTACACAACGATGAATTATGTGAAGTATAATTAAATAAAAGCAGATTTCAATTATCCTCCAGTAAAAAAAAAAATTATTTAAATTTCCCGCTTTAATGATTTTTTTCGTCCAATTTTCACCGTATTTACTTTTTCAAATGCAAACATAGCAGACAACAACTTTGCTTCGTTTCAAAACAAAAAATGTACCACTGCCACCTAGCGATAAGAAATTAGGTTTTTACATTCTTAAGTTCGTGCACAAGATGGCGCTGTTTCTCTCAAAGGCACTGGGTGAACGTCGGTGGATATTCGTTGCCAATTTACGTTTTCTCATCATTTAATTTGAACAGAAATAGTTAATATTCTATTTTCCACTTTAATTTTTATAAAAGTTGTTGTTATAATCAATCTAAACGGAAACGCGAATCGCCTTTTCAAGTTGTATTTTTTTCCCGTTAGGTGGTTCTGACGCTGATGAAACAAGGCCGACGAATGTCAAGAACACGGCCTTGGATTATAACGTAGATAATCAAAACAGTGATGGCTGCTCGTGGCTGCTCAAGTGCTCATTGAAGTTTTCCGACCCGTAATTATTTTCACTCCGGTGATATGGGCATATGGCCGTCACACCTATATCCCCTAATCTACATCATCAACATCGATAAAATTCTCGTCAACTCGGACGTTACGTGCAAGTAATTACACCGTTCAAAATGCCCGATCCGGATTGTGTCAAAATAATGGCTTTGGGCCACCAGCAGTTCGCCATTGGAACACTTTACAATTACGCCGTAGATATAATTGTGCCAAGTAAGCTTAAATAATTGCCCATAAATAGAATTTGTTTATAAAAAATTCTTTTATATGTTGTTTAGATATGCTCTTGTGGGATCCAGACGATGTGGCCAATTCAATTGTTGTTAAAACGGAAACAAAAAAGAATGTCAAGGATCATTCAATGGCGACTGAGCAAACCAGTGATGATGATGAGGACGATGAAACAGAACACAGGTCTTGGCTATCTGATTTAGGAATGGATGATCACACGGCAATGAGTCTGATGACCGGCATGTTGCGTCCACCATCGGGAGGAGCTTGGCAGTACGCGGCTGACTGGGCGGACTGGAAGGCGGAAACGTTTGGCCGTAAAGCCGAAGTGGCGGTTCATTGTTGTAGCTTCAGCAAAAAAGTCTCGGCGGTCGATTCCAAAACTCAACTGGAAATCATTTGCCATCCAGAAAAATTAATGAAGAGCGGAGCCACTCACGTCGTCGTGGCCGTCACTTATGGCCTGGAAGCTTTTTGCATTTTCTCCCGTCAACAGCCAAAGTCAAACACGACAACTGACGATGATGACGAAGCCACCGAAAGAATGCGGAACTACGCCCGCATATTCGCCGATCGGCTCACGGACGATAGAAACCATTTAGAAGCGGATCAGGATCAAGAAGGTGACGAAGAAGACGGCGGACAATGTTTCATACCGCTAGACTTGCAGTGCATTCTCTACAGCGATTTAAATCAAGTTAAAACGGCGCAAAAAGCTGGACGTCTAATCCCGTCGCAGAACAGTACGAAGCCTGCAGGGCGGTATTGAGCCATCCAGCCAACAAGGCGATTCCGCTGAAAGTATTACTGTACCCACTCCATAAATTGATGCCTAATGTCGAAGGTAAACTTAAGATCCCACCAAATCTTCGTGATGTGTCGCCGAATCTAGTGCTTCGTTGTCAAATGATATGGAACCGTTTGCAACGAATTCGTTGCGACACGGACGATTTGATTGACGATTTGCGTGGTTACCACTGTAAACCGCTGATGACCTATAAGAGAATCATGGAATTTGGGGAATTAATAACGAAATATGTTGGGGTTTTACTCAAGGCGCTGGCCCAATGGACAATCGCCGTCCGACGCGGAGAAATCACGGAAGAAGATGTAATGGCTAAGAAGATAAAAGCCGTGGAAACCCAATCGCCGTTCCTTCCCAACAAGCTGAAGTGTTGGCTCAACCGTCAGAAACAGCAAATCAAGACTTTTAAAAAGTGTGATCAATTACCCAATGTCCGACTTGTGTCTGGAGTAAAAAATTTAAAAAAAGAGCTGAGAAATGGAAACAAAGGGTCTTACGCCGTGGTCATCTCCTTGACGTTCGGGATGTCGGACGCGTTGGTGAACGATATGAAGAGTTACGTTGAAAAGAAATGTTGGACAAAAGACGACTGTTGGACGAAAAGAGACGGAAAAGCGGAAGCAATGATGGAATCTAGCACTTTAACCCATTGTCGTAAAATGTTCGTGGCTGCTCAAGAATTTTCAAACTGGGTGACCAACAACAATAGTGACAACACCAACGTCCAATACATCATTCTTTACGACGAACGGATTGGTGTAGGGGAAATATCGCCGTCCACGAAAATTTACGACTGCGGAACGGGAACGGCTCTGAAATTCAACTCGACTTTCGAGTCAAATTTCACCATCCCTAAAGCTCCTGGTCCAGTCATAGTCGAAAAGAACCACCGTGGCGTGATCACGCTGAGTTGGAGAACAGAGGAAGAAGTCGAGCAGTCAAAATTTCTATTACAGTATCGGAACGTCGGTGGATCCGGAGAAAGATGGGATTCCATTCAACATCATTCCAAGTCAATTACAATCAGTCATCTGCAATCGGAGGAGAGTTACGTGTTCCGCGTTGCCGCAGTGACACCAGGTGGAAGGAGTCCGTTCAGTCCGGTCAGCTGTGAGGTGACAATCGATCCGGTTTGTCCGCCACCAGCTGGATTGCAGTGTTTGTACTTGACGGACACCACCATCACCATTTCCTGGTCTCATCAATTTTTTTCAGGAGGAGTAAAGACTGTTGCGGAAAAAGATGAGGATGATTATGAAAAGGATGAAGATGATTATGACGACGTAACTATTTCCTCTTACTCTATTGACTGCTGGATGGGCGGCAGCCGTCACAATTCTACATTTATACAAAGATCCACTACGGAAACGACGATTACACTTGAACCACTCGTCCTCGATACAGATTACTACGTCCAAGTTCGGGCAGTCTGCACTGATGCCACGGGATCCACTTTCTACAGTCCAGCTTCGCAGATTCTAGAAGCGAAAACGCTGCGAAATGCCGAACGGGCGGCACATGTCGTCCGTCGTGAGAGCCAAAAATGCCCGACCGCCAAAGACATCGACCTATACCAGTTACCGTTAAAGAGACAACGCGGAGTCCAAACACAAGGAGTCGGCCATTACGTTTTTGGTGAAAGTGAAGTGCCCTGCCAAACTGGCAAGCGTCGTCAACGGACCATCTTGGTGCTGGGCGCCACCGGTTCCGGCAAAAGTACTCTCATCAACGCTATGGTGAATTATGTGCTGGGCGTCGAGTGGGATGACGACTTCCGCTTTAAACTGATCAATGAGCCGGCCGACAAGTCTCAAGCTCACAGCCAGACGGACTTGGTAACCACCTACGACTTGTACGAGATGAAAGGATCCCGTCTGAATTATTCTCTGACAGTTGTCGATACTCCAGGATTTGGTGACACTCGTGGACTGGAAAAAGACAAGAAAATTATGCAGCAAATCCAAAATTATTTTCAATGTCGTCACGGGATTCAGCAACTGGAGGCCGTCTGTTTCGTCGTCCAGTCATCTCTCCCTAGACTGACGGCCACCCAGCAGTACATTTTCGACTCCATCTTGTCTATTTTTGGTCAAGATATTAAGGATAATATTCGGCTGATGGTGACGTTTTCTGACGGTGCTTTGCCGCCGGTCCTCGGTGCAGTCAAAGAGGCCGGCATCCCGTCGCCCATGGATCCATCCACTGGTCTTCCCTTACATCACAAATTTAATAATTCCATTTTTTTTACTTCCAACAAGGGCGACCGCCAGACGAACGAATTCAACCGGACCTACTTTGACATGGCAGTTGGCGGTTTCGACAAATTCTTCGACGATTTGAGTCGGATGGAAACCAAATCTTTGGCACTGACCCGGGAAGTACTCTCGGAACGAAAGCGGCTTGAAGCCCTTGTCAAATCACTCAAACAGACGAATGATATCAAATTAACACTCTTAAACGAGCTGGAACAAGTAAAAAAGATACTGGAACAAAATGAAGATCAGATGAATGCCAACAAAGTCTTTGAATTTGAAAGGCTTGTTCCCAAGTCGACGGACATCAGCGGAACGGGGCAATTCACCACCAACTGCCAAAAGTGTCGCACAACTTGCCATTTCCCTTGTGGACAGGCTCATGACGCAGATAAACATCTTTGCTCTGTCATGGACCGAAGCGGCAATTGTATGATATGCAAATGCCCGTGGAATGTCCATTTCAATCAAAAGTACCGGTACGAGATGGTGAAAGAGAAAGTCAAGCGTTCGTCCGACGCCATCCGGCAACAATATCAAGGGGCCAAGAATGAAGCGATAACCAATGAAAAAGAGCTGAAAATCTCCCAGAAAGAAATCGACAAATGCAAAGTAGAGCTCAGGAAATTGAAGCGAGATACCAATCCATGCATCCAGCGACTGAACAAAATCGCTCTCCGGCCTCACTCTTCCTCTGTGCCCAATTATATCGACTTGATTATTGCCGCCGAGAAACAAGAACATCGTCCAGGATATCAGGAGAGAATCACCACATTAAAAGATCTCCGCCAAATGGCTGATATCACGGCCAAACTGTTCTACAACAATTCGAAATCAAAAATTATGCGGATGGGACGTTATCTTTGGAAGAAGAGCATGTCCTTATTGGTTGGATATTCCTATAGGATCGCCATACCAGTTATCATCGCAGGCCTCTTTCTTCTCGACAATCTTTTAAAACAATTATTTTATTGCGATTTCATTATATTTCCATTTTTTTTCCATCTGTATTCTCGGAACGTTATAAATGCGTATGCTGGGTGGCGTTTAATGATTCGAATAAAAGGTAATGATGGATTTATATAACCCTTACATTAATAGGCATACTAAATTAATAATTACCTACGTATATCTCAATTGTTGTAGCTATTATCTACCGCGTGAGTGCTGACTGGACCAAATTAAGTGTCAAATTGCGAGAACCAAAAATCCTCTTCTTACTCGCCATTCCCGCTGCTCCGTTTATCTTTTCATTCACGAAAGAGATTTCGATTTGTTTCTTAATTGCAGGATCGGCAACGTTAATCGTTAAGAAGATAGTCAACAACGTTCTAGGTAAGCGCATTCCTAATTCGTACTTATTTAGATTTAAAAAATGTAACCGAATGTTGATTTAAATTGATAACCTTTTACCTCAATATCAGGTTGGATTACGGTCCTTTTCAAAAATAGCTTTTCAAAAACTTCATCTACACTTGGACTCATAATCGTCGGTGGATCTATTACTTTTGCGACATGTTTTAACGAGCAACTTTCTGTGATTTCCCGTTACATTATTAGCATCGATATGATAATCGATTTGGTTCTCTACTTAAAAAATCCTCCTACACATTGGCAGAAAGTGGATATTTTGAAACAGATTTTAAACAAAGTAATGCATATTTCAAGCGAAGTCTACAGCATCGCTAAGGCACTTCCTTGCGGTGTGTTGAGTCTGTTTTTTAAAGTTAAAGAGAAAAAAAATTTGTTTTCTTAGTCAATCCTCAAAAGAAGAAAGGAAAGAAAGATTTTTTAAAATTCTCTATATGTCTAACCAACTTTGTCGCCTTATTGTCACCTGAAAATAAAAAAAACTGGATCTTAATTGAATTCCAAATATATCTTGTATTATGTATTAAAAACGTAACAATATCTGATTGAGTATTGAGAACATTTATGCTCCAAAAGCCATTGGGTGTCGGCCTTTATGCGGTTTTATCTGCCAAGTGTAGCTGTGTATGATTGTAAACTCAACATCTCTCAACGTAAAGACTTACGAAAGACTCTCAACGAAACTAAAAAGAATGCAATAAATCCTTATTGTTGTGTAGGGACAGATTTTGATGTGAAAAAAAAAACATTATACCCAACGTTCAAGACACAGAGTCAATATCAAATTTGATTCTTTTACTTTTCTATTTTGCAAGCGGGAATTTTTAAAATAAAAACTAATTTCAACCAGTTGAAAGTATTGAGTTGAAAAATAATAATACAGCTTTGAATGACTATACGAGAAAGAGCCTTAGTAAATCCGAGTAAACCAGACGATTATATAAATTATTTCAAATATTTCATCAACAAATAGAGTCAAATATTAATGACCTCCCAAAATTTTGAACAAAAGCCTCGGAAATTTTGTAGAATCTGCAAATGCCCGTGGAATGTCCACTTCAATCTAAAGTACAGGTACGAAATGATTCGATCGAATCGACCTGATCATAGCCGCCGAGAAACAAGAACATCGAGTCCAGGATATCAGCAGAGAATCGCCACATTACAAAAACTCTGCCAAATGGCCGAGATCACGACCAAACTGGCAAACTGATCCACGATAAGCGTAGGCTACAGCTCAAAAACCCACGCCGAAACCAAAACCCGAGCCACTCACGGATAGATTCGGAACTGGTCGATTGCCGTCGTTATATTTGGCAATTTTTTTTTAACAACATCGGTTCGTGAAATGACACACAGCAATTAGATGAAATAAAAGCAGATTTCAATTATCCTTTACTTTGAAATCAATTAAATTTAAAATTTTCCGTTTTAATAATTTTTTCCTCGTGATGAATGAATGATTCGTCCAATTTTCACCACGATGCTCTCCATTCGCCAGGTGCTAACAGCGACTGACCCAGATTCCATCCTTAATAAAAATCAAAAACAAAATAATGTGAAAACATATTTATTAGGCATATGGAAATCACCAATCTGACTCACCTTGATTTACTAGACCCTGCCGAAGCTCTTTCCAATAGCTACTTTTCTCCAGTTGATTCAGCGCTTTCGAGATATCACCGTCGAGTGGTGGGTCCAAATCCATAATCTTCCTCAGGCCAAATGAGAAGTCAAAATGTACTACTTGTAGACTTTTTTAAAGAGAACAGACTTTAATGAAGGGAACTCTGACTTACCGAATATCCGGAAGAAAGCATCGCAGATAGAATAGCCTGCGAGTACGATTCCAGCATATCTTCCACCTTACAATCTCGCCGATAGATGACGTAGATAGTTTTAGTGAGCGGATCAGGAATCACAGCAAAATTCCGTTCAGAATAATGAGCCAACTGCTTTTCAAAAATACTTTGGGATGCAACAGCCTTGATTGAGCATCCAAGTTTTATTCGGTAACCGCACACATCCTCCTCTGAGCCAAGGTGAATAAAAATATTAATAATTCATTATCAAATTGATTAGGCCATTAAATGATAAAATTACCAGTCGGAATGAGGCCCATGATGACGGGTTCAAGTCGGTTAACTTCTTTCACGGAAGCCACATATTTGGTTGAGGCAAACTGTTTCAAAATAATCATATATCTAGCCCTATTAAGAGTTTCCATGGTGACGGCTTTTACAGCCTTAAGGTTAGCGAAGACGTGCAACAACGTAAAGAGGATAAACATTAACCATGTCAATCTACGTGGAGGAAATAAAATTCGATAATACTTGGCTTTATAAAAAATAAAAGAAACCACATACCCTGTAGCGCCATCTAAAATAGGTAAAAGCCAAAGACTAGTTATTAGGGCAGCTAAATTCACCAGGGTTTCTTGGCTTCCGTCCTTGGCCGATACATCGGCAAGATTCCCTTGACGGGCCTGTGGCACAAATACTTGTATATCAGTCAATCCGTAGTTAATTGTTAAAAATTGTGTTGAAACCTGATGTTGGGTTAAAGCTGCTCTTGTTGCACCTCCAGCTACTCCAACAATCGATTTGGCTACCCCAGCAACACAAAGAATACTAGTCATAGTTCCGTTAGATCCTCCAACTGCCACTACAGCGTATGGAGCACACAATTCTAGGCTTAGAGCACAGTCATTGAGAAGGTCTGCAAAAAACCTCCATTTCTTACTATCTGCATCTAGCTTGGTGCTGAAATATAATTATAAACATGCAAAATACTAATATGCAATGCTGAAAAAGTGCTCACCCATTGCACCAAGCAAACAATATTCGGCCAACCATTCCAGTACCATCTTTTATCAACCACATTAATGTAGCAGCCAAAGGAGTAGAAGTGCTGCTTCCTACTCCGACTCCTTCTAGTATAGCCCTCGTTGACAAAGATCCTGATAAGCTACTAGCAAAAGCCTTGAATACATACAAATGGTGTTCAACCATAATTACATTTAGATCACAATCTCATTTGTAAGCATATAAACATAGCTTGATGAGTCAGCTTGACCCTCAATGGCTTTTAGAGAATAATGAAATACCTGAATTGTATCCCAGATTTGGTACTCTAAATAGTCATGACTGACTGATGAAGGGTATCCTTGAGGTAAAAAAACTGAGCTCAGTAAATGGGTGATGCCCCTGAATTTCCCATTAGAATCCAAATCTGAATCAATGCAAACGACTCCATTTTCTGTTGTGTCTGCAAAGAGAAACAAATCATGAGATTGTACACATTTATTAGCACATCAGATCAAATTTTATGTTACAAAACAAATAATTCTAATACATATACATAATACTAATACATATATTACCAGTAACTTTGACATATTGTCGAGAATATCCTTTCTCTCCTTCTTTTTCCGTAATCAAAGTTTTCAAGGAATTCATCCTAAAAACTGTACAAATATTGCCAAACGTATTTTCGCTAGCTTATTTACTTTTTTTAAACGCAAACATAAGCAGACAACAACTTTGCTTCGTGTCAAAACAATTAATGTACCACTGCCACCTAGCGATAAGAAATTAGATTTTTACATTCTAAAGTTCGTGCACAAGATGGCGCAATAGTCAGCTTTGGGAAAAGCGAAAATGACCATTGTCATTGTTTTTTACGCTCCAGTTTATGCCACATGTTGCTTGTTGCAAATGCAATATGAAATTCTTTATTACTGGTTAATTCATCTATTTCGTTTCAATCCATTCCCATAAACACCTTTTCCTGCCTTCCAATTGAATTATTCACAGCGTGTGTTTTTTCTTTTTTACAAATTGGGCGTCGTGCCTCTTTCAGCAGTGCACCTTAGCACTTATATGCTTATTCTGTCAATTAACCAACAAGCTTAGGGTTGCTATTTGCAAATACTACGTTTTGAACTGCCGTTTTTTCGGCACCATGCTATGCCTCTATCGCTAGTTAAAGTGGTTGGACTTTAAACTTAACAATCCACGAGAAATGTACAGCAATCTTGAATCAACTCTGCAAGGCTATGAAGAAAGTTTGTCTAAATTCAAAGGTATAACAAGTAACATAAATCATTCATTTTTTTAGATAGAAGTCATGATAAAATTGTTAAGTGAAAATAATTGTTTCAACTAATGAGCTTCCACAAAATCTGTTTTTCGTGCATATTGGGGCAACATAGGTAGATGACTTCAAACTTGATTACAATGTAGTATGTAGGCCTATAGTACCTATAGAGGCAAAGGCAGGCAGACATGTTGTTATTCTTTCAAATGATTAAAATAATACTTAAATTCTATTTGCAGATGAACGAGATTCCATTCAGAAAAAAACATTCACCAAATGGGTCAACAAGCACCTGAAAAAGGTAACAGTTCGTAATCTTTAATATTATTATGAGTGGATAGACTACAACAGTTGTAAAGTTTTCCTAGTCTTTAATGAAGCTCACATTTGAACTAATTTGAAAATGGAATTTGATTTCAGTTAAAAAAATTGTGTTGAGCATAGTGTGTTATAATATACTCTCAATTCCCCATTCATTCTTTTATTAACTCACTCAGCTCAAAGTGGGATTTATTTTTTCCTATTTTTTCTCATTAGATTGGGCGGCGTGTGGACAACCTCTTTGAAGACCTTCGCGATGGACATAACCTCGTTTCGCTTCTTGAAGTCCTCTCTGGCGATAACCTGGTACCTTGTTTTTGTTGTTGAATATTTAGGGGTTGGGTAGTTGTCATTCGATTCTCACCAAAAAGAGATGAGATTTTAAAAACATTTAAAAATTTTCTAGCCCCGTGAAAGAGGTCTGATGCGCATCCACATGTTGCAGAACGTGCAGACGTCGCTCGATTATCTCCGCTATCGCAAGGTGAGCTTGTTTAACGGACGAAGTACTGTATAATTTTTGGCAAATTGGACGATAGCCACGATAGATAGAGAACAAGTAAAGAAAGCCATAAATATTGAAACTCATGAATATTTCTATGGCGATTTTCACTAATTTGTTTTTATTACGTTGATCACTTGTTCTCAGATTAAGTTGGTTAACATCCGTGCCGAGGATATTGTCGACAGCAATCCAAAGTTGACTCTAGGTTTAATATGGACCATTATTCTCCACTTCCAGGTACACATCATTGTGCTATTCCAAATCACATATGAATATAATAATTACCAGTTAGTTTTTACTTTTAAAAATGGGGAAAATGCGCTTGAATTCGTGTCTAGAATGATTAAGCTTATCGGAATTTAAGTTAATTTGTAAGTTTGGGGTTTTTCAAATTAATTTGATTGTCGTATATCTTAAAATCAATTAAGTGTTTTGACTATATTTAAATTAAAACGATCGCTTTCCTTTTTGTTTTTTCCTTTTTTTTATTGAAATTTTTATGTTTGTTTCTTCATGTATTTCTCGTCAGATATCAGACATCATGGTGGGCCAAGACGAATCATTGACAGCTCGAGAAGCCCTTTTGCGATGGTCTCAGCGTTCCACTGCCAAGTACCCGGGTGTCCGAGTAAAAAATTTTACCTCCTCCTGGAAAGATGGCCTGGCTTTTAACGCCATCATCCATCGCACTAGGTGCAGTGACTTTGTGCTTAGACTTCTTAGTTATCTTTATGATTTCATTTTTTCGTGCCTAAAAAGTAGACCGAACTTTGTAAAAATAATTGTTCTCTTTACAAACCAGACTTATTGCCATAATTTCCGTCCCTTCTGGTTTTTTCTTTTGACAGACCTGATTTGGTTGATTGGCGTTCGTTGAAGACTTGTGACATCCGCGACCGACTGGAATCTGCCTTTAGCATCGTGGAACGCGAGTACGGCGTCACACGACTTCTCGATCCCGAAGGTAAACTGATACTACACTCAACCACACTAGCCGGTAAACTAGTAAAAAATAAGAATAAGTAAAATTCAAGTAAACAACTTCCTTTACTTTCCGGTGATTTGATCTTATTCAAATTAATTTTTTGTGTTATGGTTATTTCGTCGTAGATGTTGACACTTCCGAACCGGATGAGAAGTCGTTGATTACCTACATTTCGTCGCTCTACGATGTTTTTCCTAATCCACCGGCCTTACACCCTCTTTACGATCCGGTAAACGCGCTTTTCCCCTCTATTTTACAATTTTCGCTAATAATCTTAACTATTCGGGTAGTCTTCACAAATTTTTCAATTCCATATGAAAAACAATCGAAGAAAAAAAAAATAGCAGGGAGAACTCGTTCAAAATTTTGTTAAATGTTTTCTATTTTTAACAATTCAAGGAAGCGCAGAAAAAATACGGTGACTATCGAGATTTGTCGAGTTCTTTTCGCATCTGGATTCGCGAAAGCACGCTATTGATGCAAGATCGGAACTTCCCCAGCACACTCGTGGAAGTCAAAAGCTTGGCACTGGAGTCGAAACGATTTCGGACGGATGAGGTACCGCGTCGATCTAGAGAGAAACAGCGCCTTGACCAACTTTATAATGACATTGAGGTGATTAAAATGTTGAGTTACTTTATGTTTATCTCTTCCCATTTCTATCGTGTGCACATTTGTTTATCAAGTTGCATCAATTCATTTAATATTAAAATATTTTGTTGTTTTTGTTTTTTGAGCACAGAAGTTCTTAGAAGAAACGGAAGAGATCTTAGAACCTGATTTGCGACCCGAAACTTTTGAATGCGATTGGAACCAACTTTTGTTGTTACAACAGGAACGTGACGATGCCATCCATAGGGAGATTGAACGGTTAGAGAAACTTCAGCGAATCGCCGAAAAGTTGCACCGTGAAGCCAAGCAGTTTGATATCCAGTTGGATGATGTTGAAACCCGGATCGATGAAGAAGCCAAGCGGATAGATCGACATCTTGTAGGGGATGCCGCGAAGAACTGTGATATTCTCAGTGGCGAATTGGCCACCATTGAAGAGTCCATCAAAAATATGTTTGCCGAAGTCCAAGTCCTTAAGGACGGTAGTTATAATCAGGCAGGCGATCTTCTCAAGCGAGTTAAACGAATCCATCATTGCTGGGAGTTGATCAATGCCGTGTTCCAGACGCGATTGCTCGAAATCTTGCCTTCATTGACATCTTCCGATGCCGAACGATCCTCGAGCTCCTCCCTGGAATCCCGTCTTGTTGAGACCAACCAACACTTTGAATTCCTCCGTGAATGTTCGGAATGGGTCCAATCCCAGTTGGCAAGTTTTCGTATTTACTTTTATTTATAAATAAGC
The DNA here is from genome assembly GCF_021234035.1 of Daphnia pulicaria. Taxonomy (NCBI): domain Eukaryota; kingdom Metazoa; phylum Arthropoda; class Branchiopoda; order Diplostraca; family Daphniidae; genus Daphnia; species Daphnia pulicaria. The sequence continues at coordinate 15,896,442 of NC_060919.1, forward strand.
AATTTAATGTAAAATTTCGATTTGATTTAATTACAAAAACGAAACAGACTCAAATGGAGAAAGCCGCGTATGGTACTGATTTGTCCAGTGTTGGATCCGAACTGGATTTACATTTGAAGATACACCAATCTGTTGATGAATTCCAAGGAAATCTAGAAAAATGCATATCGAATAAGGTAACAGAAAATTTTTTAAAGAGATCTTATTTTAATTGTCTCCAAATTTTACATTGTTTATGTTTTTTAGAATAAATTTCAAGGTGAGGAGTCGCCCATTTACGTGCATTACTTGGAGATTCTCCAACAGTCCTATAGTGAGCTAACGATGCTCAGCAAAAAACGATTGGTGGACTTGCAGAGCTTGCAAGAATTCATACTGTCCGTTATGACGGAGCTCGCATGGCTCAACGAGAAGGAGGAGATTGAAATTTCTCGCGACTGGTCTTCCAAGTTGCTCAACCTTATTGAAATCCAAACTTATTATGAGGTAAGTTTATTCTTTCTTTTTACTCCTGCTCCTTGTTACTATCCTAAAAATCTGAAATACTGCTATGATGTACTAATTAAATTTAAATTGGTGTGGAAATGCAATAGGAATTGATGAGCGATTTGGAAAAGCGCGAAATTCAAGTGAGCGCTGTTCAGGGTCGAGGCGAAGTCCTTGTGAAGCATCATCCAGCCTTTGATTGTGTTGAAACCTTCATGCTGACCTTGTCGTCCAAATGGAAATGGCTCCTGCAGTTGACACTTTGCCTGGAAACTCACCTGCGCCATGCGACTTTCTACGACAATTTCTTCACTGAAGTCCGAAAATGCGAAGAGTGGTGCATTAAGTACGTTATCATAATTATATGCTCCTTTTCTTCTAACTTCCTTATGCTAAATGCTTTATGTTAAATTTCCCCTCGCAGACAGGATCAGCTGTTGAATAGCACCTACAGCCAAAGTGGTTTTACGTTGGACGAAGGTGAACAACTCTTGAGAGAAATGCAGGACCTTCGAGATGACTTGAGCCATTACAGCAAAGTTGTTGAGGAACTTTGTGAGAGCAGCCTGGAAGTGGTTCCACTCAAACAGAGAGGATTGCCGTTGCAAAAGCCTGTCGCTGCTAAATGCATTTGCATCTACAAACAACATGAGGTGCGTCGTTGTCATCATTTTCCTTTTCGTTATTTTAATTCAATTTTCCCTTATTTGGTTATTTCTTTGCTTAGGTCAGTATCGGCAAGGACGAAAAGTTTGATTTGGTCGATAATATTTCGGCAAGGACATGGAAAGTCGTCACGGGCAATGGACTCGAATACCAAGTGCCCAGTGTGTGTCTTCTGATTCCACCACCAGATAACGAAGCGATTGAAGCTGCCGAACTTCTCAAACGCCAATACTATCAGTGTGAGGCCCTTTGGATCAGGAAGCAAATGCGAATGAGTCAGAACATGATTTTTGCCACCATCAAAGTTGTCAAGAGCTGGGATGCTCCTCAATTTATGGCCGTGGGCAAAGATCAACGCGACGCCATCCTAAAAGCGCTTAACGAAGACACCGAAAAGCTTTTGCAACAAGGAGATCCTAGTGACCCACAATTACGATGCCTTCAGCGGAAGATTGAAGAAGTCAACCAACTTTTTTGTGATTTTGAGAGGCGTGAAGCTACGTGCAACCGACCGGAATTAAGCCAATCGGCCATCGACGATCACTTGGCGACTTTGCAGATGAAACTGGAAGAATTTGAGATGACGCTGACTAGCATGATTACAAGTCCTTTGCCCCGAGACTTGGATCAACTCGAACAATTCGTCGTCAACCAAAGGCAGTTCGAGACGGAATTACAATCGCTTCAACTCGAACTCGAGTCGATTAAGGAGAACGTGGAAGCCTGTCCGTGCAAAACACCGCAAATGCAAACAAAGTATTACTAAAATCTTTTAACTAATTTTATTCAGTGAGGAAATTAATATTTGATTTTCTATTTTTTTTCTGGAATCAAAGAATAGACAGTTGCAACAGCCAATGGAAGAAGATCTGGGAAAATTCAAATTTGTACGTCGAGCGCCTTAAAGGAAGCGAAATTGTCTTGAATGGTCTAGAAGTCATGAACAAGTTCGTGTCCTGTTTGGAGACCCAATTGATCACTAAGAAAATGCAGTACGATCCGGAAGCACTGCGCAAAGTTCATGATGACTTGATCGACATGCAGTCGAATATCCAGATTCAACAGGATGCTGTCGACCAACTGGCCGAGGAAGCTGTCGTTGTTCGCCAACTAGTGATCAGATCGCGAAATTCAGTCAACACAACCATCCGCAAACATCCGGATGTCGACCGGTTGGATGCAGAAATAAAAGCGGTTCTCACTCGCTTGGACAACATTCGCGCTCAAGTTGTCGAACGGTAAAACGCTACTTTTTATACTAATCTTGACAAGTTCCGAAATAGTTTATTGTTTTTAAATGAAAGAAATAATCTAATTGCTTTTTTGTTGTTGTTGTGGTTCAACAGGCTACAGATTTGCGTGTCGACTGTTGAACATCAGGAATCCTCCGCCAAATTGCAGGATAATCATCCAATATCCGACGCCGCGAACGATGCTTCCAGTAAGATGCCGTCAATCATGAATGAGATCAAGATCGAGTCATCGCTGGTATTAAAAAATTCATTTTTGAACTTGTTATTTTTTGCGAAGATTATTTCAATAATCTATGAAAACAACACACAATATTTAAAGATTTGAATTTTATTATTGTTTCTTTTGGCAGTCAGTACCTTCAGTATTAAATGCTGATCAGGATAACGCCAGTTACGACCACTCTGAAGAGCAACCTGAAATTGAACAACACCCTCGAGAGTTGGCGCCCTGTTTGGATATGGACGAACGGATGAAAGTTCTTAAGAAAGCTATGGCTATAGTAAAGGAGTTTCAAGACAAATTCTTTCCCATCGCCAACTGGTTGGATGAAATGGAAAGTAAAATCAAAGATATGGAGGTTGTTGCCACCGATGAAGAAAGGATCCAAAAGAGCATCGAAGAACACAGTGTCCTTCACGACGACATTCTCGGAAGAAGACAGGATTTCGATAGCCTGGCGAATAATTTCACCGATTTGATGTCACTAGTCACAGAAGAAGAGGCAAACGTCCTGGCAGACCGTCTTGCAGAACTAACTGACCGTTATGGTGCCTTGGTGGAGAATTCGGAGACTCTAGGGCGGTTGCTGGGCGATGCCAAGAATGGTTTGAGACACCTGGTTCTATCGTATGAAGATTTACTGTCCAGGATGGAAAGTATGGAAACCAAGTTGAAGGACTACAGCCTGTCAGTACACGTTGAAAAATTACAAGAGCAAATGGAGGAGCTGATGCATCTGACGGAAGAAGTGGCCAGATATCAACGTCAGATAGAATCTATTGTTGACACTGGTCTAGAGCTAATGCGCCATATAACCAACGAGGAAGCTCTGCAACTTCAAGAAAAACTCGATTTTATTCAACGTCGTTACATTGAATTGACTGTAAGAGCTGATGAACTGTTGAAAGAAGCTCATGAGACTCAACCAGTCGTCGAACAGTTTCATTTGTCGCACAATCGCCTTGCAAATTATCTCTTGGACGCTGAAGATCGCTTGCAAGCTTTGGATTCTTCATCGACAGCTTCAAGCGGAAGCGCTGGATTGCACGTTCAAGAATGCATTATCGCCCACTTAGAGAAATTACTTATCGAAGTTAGACCTTTCTTGGATATGGTCAATCAGAATGGGCCAATGCTCTGCCGAAGATGCCCAGGTAAAATTTTAAAAACTCGTTTGCTATGGATTTTTCAGCTAACTTTTGTTTTATCTAGATGAAGGGGCTGCTTATATAGAATCTTTGATCACTCGCGACAACCGTCGCTTTGACGCTGTTCATGAACAGATGCAACGAAAGACCAAACGACTGCGTTTATATAAGCAACGCCTGGTGGAAGTGGTGAGTGATCTTGACGAACTGCTGGACTGGTTCCGCGAAATGGAACAGCAGGTACGGGAAGCTGAACCTCCCAGTTGTGATCCGAGGATCATTGGCGTTCAACTTAAAGAGCACAAAAGCGTCGGTGAAGAAATATCCTCTCAAAAAGGACGTATACGCGACATTCTCTCAGCCAGTCAGACAGTGCTTCGTCAGTCACCTCAGACTGAAGATTCTGCCTTCATCAGAGAGAAAATGGAAGATCTTAAGGTCAGAATAAATTATATTCCTTGTTTTTACATTAATTTTAATCGATTGTTTAAATTATACCGTGCAGGAAATTAGGGATCACGTTTCCGAATTGAACGCGGACCGATTGAGTATCCTGGAGCAAGCCCTACATTTAGCGAAGCATTTTCATGAAGCCCACTCTGATCTTTCCAACTGGCTGGATGAGATAGAGGAAGCGTTGGCAAATGCGGATGATCCAGCCATTCATCTCAAACAGATCGATCGTCAACAGGAAGTCAACAAACTCCTCATGTCCGAAATTGCCGAGTACAAACCAATCTTTGAAAAACTGAACAAGACTGGTAGCACTCTAGCCCAGCTATGTCTTGAGGAAGAAGGTGTCAAAGTCCACGATATCATCGAATTGCACAATGCCCGGTAAAATCCTGTCAGTTGGTTGATGTTTATTGATCTTTAATCACTGGTATGTTTTTATTTTTACATAGGTATGCTGCTTTGCGATCAGGTGTGAGAGAACGCCAAAAAACCCTTGAAGAGGCTCTGCAAGAGACGAGTCAATTCTCTGACAAACTGAACGGCATGCTCACCGCTTTGACTAATGCTTTCGAACAAGTGAAATCGGCTGAGCCCATCTCTGCCCACCTTGATAAGATTCAGGAAGAGATGCAAGAAAACGAATCTATTGTTGAAGACTTGAAGAAGAGGGAGTCTGCTTTTGAGGCAGTGAAACGAACCGCCGACGAAATTATAATGAAGAATCCTTCAGATTCAGGCGTGAAAGACATCATTGACAAACTAAAGAAGTTGTCCGACCTATGGGAAACGGTCAATTCTGCAACCGAAGAGCGTGGCAAGTCTCTGGAAGAAGCGTTGGGTCTTTCCAAGCACTTCTGGGAAGAATTGCAAGTTGTTGCGGCGGTCTTGAAAGAACTACAAGGAACCTTAACTACTCAAGACCCACCTGCCGTCGAACCGACAAAAATTCGGCAACAACAGGCCAACTTACAACATGTCAGGACCGATATCGAGAAAACCCAACCTAAAGTGGAGCACTGCCGCCAAGTTGGTCAGGAGCTTATCAATTTGTGTGGAGAGCCCGATAAACCGGAAGTAAAAAAACACATTGAAGAGTTGGATTCCGCCTGGGATAATGTCACTACATTGTATATTAAACGAGAGGAGAACCTCATCAATGCCATGGAAAGGTCCACAGAATACCATGATATTCTCAATGTAATGTAACCATTATAAAATTGTTTTTTTTTTCTTTAACTAACGAATTTTGGTTTATTGTTAGACCCTGTATGAGTTCCTGGAGAAAGCAGAGGAAAAATTCCGGGGAATGCAACCTCTTGGAACCGATATCGAAACAGTTAAACAACAAATTGAACAACTGAAAGCATTCAAGGCTGAAGTTGATCCTCACATGATTAAAGTGGAGACACTCAACAGGTATGAAAAGCTTAGCTTCCATATGATTTTGATTTATGAAGACACAAATCTAATTTATTCTTTGAAATAATGTTGCAGGCAAGCATCCGATCTTCTACTTTGCTCATCACCTGATCAAGTGTCGCGTTTGAAAGAACCCTTGGCCAAGTTTAATCGGCGCTGGGAAGATTTTTTGCGGGGAGTTGTCGACATGCAACGTGAGTTAGAGAAGGCTCTGTTGCATCTAGGACAGTTCCAGCATGCTCTCAATGAACTGTTGGTCTGGATCCAACGAACCGATAGTACTCTGGATGAATTGAAACCCGCTCATGGAGATCCGAGTGTAATAGAACTAGAATTGGCCAAGCTAAAGGTGTTTATCAACGACGTCCAAGCCCATCAGAGCACTGTCGACACTCTCAACGACGCCAGCCGGAACTTGTTTGAAGCAGACCAAAGTTCTGATGATCCCAACAATAATCAAAAACAATTGGCGCTTCTCAATAAAAAGTGGGGTGATATGGTAGAAAAAGCCTCGAATCGCCAGCAGGTAAGAATTTGACTTTCCGTTAACGCAATCTTATTTAATTTTGCAATGTATTCAATTTTAACAGGAACTTGAAGATGCCTTGAAGGAGGCTGAACAATTCACTGCTGAGATACAAGACCTGATGCAATGGCTCAACGAAATCGATAATGCCCTGTCCATGTCGAAGCCGGTGGGTGGTCTACCAGAGACGGCATCAGACCAACTTGAACTCTTTATGGAAATATACCACGAGTTGGAAAAGAACCTACAATTAGTTGAACGATGCCACGAACGCGGTGCCGATTACCTGAATCAATCAACCGATCGTGCCGCTTCTTCACTTCAACGTAATTTGGAAACGTTAAAACAACGCTGGGATAACATTATGAATAGAGCCAATGACAAGAAAATCAAGTTAGAAATCGCTCTTAAGGAGGCCACCGAATTCCATGATGCCCTACAAGTGTTCATCGAGTGGCTGACTAATGCCGAGAAAACTTTAAGCGGCTTCAAACCCGTCTCCCGCGTCATGGAGACCGTCGTCTCTCAGATCGAGGATCACAAATCCCTCCAAAAGGGCATTTTGATTCAGAGGGATGCGATGGTTAACCTAGATAAGAAGGGGACCCACTCAAAGTACTTCAGCCAGAAGCAGGATGTGATCCTCATCAAGAACCTTCTCATAAGTGTTCAACATCGCTGGGAGCGTGTCCTATCAAGAGCTGCCGAACGAACAAGAGCACTGGACCACGCCTATAAAGAGGCGAAAGAGTTTCACGACTCGTGGCACAAGCTGTATTCGTGGTTAGAGGAAGCTGAAAAAGGTATCGTCCATATTAACAATTATACCCCGATTGCCAAAACTGGATTGTAACAAATGATTTTTTTTTTTACAGGATTCGATGATGCTGAGCTGAAATTGAGCTCAGACCCCGAAAAGATAAAGCAGCTGTTGGCCAAACACACAGAGTTCCAGCAAATTCTTGATGCTAAAAAACCGGGATACGACGGTGTTGTGCGACTCGGCAAACTAATCAAGGATCGTGCTCCCAAGACAGATGAGTCCACTCTGAATCTGATGATGTCTGACATGAAAGCCAAATGGCAATCCGTTTGCAACCAATCAGTTGACCGCCAAAGGAAACTCGAAGAAGGATTGCTCTTCTCTGGGCAATTCGAGGACGCCATTAAAGTTAGTTTTTTTTTTAAATTTAGGAACGTTTTTTTAAATTTATTCTAAAATTTTTTATTTATACTTGATTTCATAGGCGTTGGTCGATTGGTTATGCAAAACCGATCGGATTCAAATGGCTGAAAGTCCCGTTCACGGAGATTTGGACACGGTGATGGCATTGCGTGAACAACACAGTGACTTTGAAGAAGAGCTTCAGAGCCGATTTGTTCAGGCAGAACAAGTCCAAAAAATGGCCGTCGATGTCATGGCAATCGCTAGCGAAGAGGACAAAACAGCCATTGAAAAGCAAGTGTCTGAACTGGAAGTCACCTGGGATAATGTTTCAAAAGCTTCGAACACCAGGTCTGCACGGCTTGAAGAAGCATTAGTCCAGTCTGAGACTTTGCACAAAGCAGTAAACGTGCTTCTCGAATGGTTCTCTGATGCCCTGACGAAACTGCGATTCGCTGGTCCTTTACCTGATGAAGAAACAGAAGCACTGCAACAGTTGGATGATCACCATAAGTATGCCAACGAGTTTTTAATGCATTTTTTAAATATGGTAGTGTCAATCGATATTTCTGTTGCCTGGATTGCAGATGTTTGGAAGAATTGATCAAGAAAGAGACTGACAAAGACGATATAATGGCCATGGCTCAAGATATCCTCGAAAAGGCTCACCCTGACGCTGTACCTGTTATTCATCATTTGATTACGGTCGTACAATCTCGGTGGGAAGAAGTTATGGCATGGGCTAACCAGGTATTTTCCTACTTTATTTAGAGACTGCTCTTCTCTTGCACTTATCCTTTTTTTTATTATTATTGTTGCAGCGTGAGCAACGTCTAAAGGAGCACTTGTGCAATGTGCGTGAAATGGCTTCCATTTTGGAAGAACTTCTCGCTTGGCTCTCCATTGCGGAGAACACGATGGATACATTAGAAGCTGAACCTTTGCCTGATGATCTGCCTTTCGTCGAAATTTTGGTCAAGGATCACCAAGACTTTATGGAAGACATGGCCAAAAGACAACCTGAGATGGATCGCTTTTGCAGGACTAGGACACCTGACCAAGAAAATTCGCAAATCCCTCGAATACTTCGATCCAGGTCAGCTTTTGCTTCTAAAATTATTAATAATTCAATTCATCAACTCTCGTTTTTTTTTTTGGCACGTCAGTTACAAACCACTATCCGGACAGTCTACTCCTGGGCTACAACAATCAACTCGAAAATCAAGGTAAAGTTGAATTCCGTTTGATACTTTGTTTTTAAATTATTTACTATAGTGGTTCATTTGACTCTAGCAAGGTGAACCTGGAAGGATCGCCGTGTAGTCCGCGTGCACGTCATCTCTGGGATCGCTGGCGTAACGTTTGGATGATGGCCTGGGAGCGCCAGCGACGCCTCCAAGACAAACTGAATTATTTGCAAGAGACTGAAAAAGTGAAAAACTTCAGCTGGGACGACTGGAGACGCAGATTCATGAAATACATGAACAATAAAAAATCTCGGGTGACGGATCTTTTCCGCAGAATAGATCGGAATAACGAAGGATTTATTCCTCGCGAGGATTTCATCGATGGAATCATGAAGACCAAGTTCCCATCAAGCCGTATCGAGATGAATGTCGTGGCCAATATGTTTGATCGCAACAACGAAGGATCTATCGAGTGGAAGGAGTTTCTGACGGCCTTACGGCCTGACTGGGAAGAGCGTCCCACAACCGAAGACGAGATCATCCAGGATGAAGTGGAACGCGCAGTCAACCAATGCACTTGCCGCAACGCATTCAAAGTTCACCAGGTCACTGAAGGCCAGTATCGGGTAAATAATCCAGTAAAAAAATCATGTCCTTCTCTCTTATATTTAATCTTTTTGCAACTTTATCGTGCAGTTCGGCGAGAACCAGAAACTTCGTCTAATCCGTATTCTACGCTCGACTGTTATGGTGCGTGTCGGTGGTGGATGGGAAGCACTTGGTGAATTTCTTGTTAAGAATGATCCCTGCCGTGGTAAGTGCTTTTATTTTAAGACTTAGTTTGTATTTTCTTATTTTGACATTTTGCGCGATCCTTTTCAAAGTTAAAGGCAAGACCAACTTTGAGCTTCGCGAGCAGTTTTTGCCCGAAGGGACCTCTCAAGGAATGACACTTTTCAAGTCCAGGACGAGCCCCAATAGCTCCGTGTCTAGTCAGCTTGGAAGCAGCCAAACGATCTTCTCACCCCTTCATACACCTTCACCATCTCTTACCACTGCTGGGCCTATTTCTAAGGTCTGTTTTTTAGTTTCTGCTGCAAACTATAGAAGTAAGAACTTTGGTTTTGATTTGTACAGGTCCGGGAGAGAATAGTACGCAATAAGGAGTCCCCGTTACTTCAGTCGTTATCTGTTGGAACACCCGACACCTCAGTAAGCGAGAGCGATGGATCTTTCCAATTAAGCCGCAAAACCCCCGCTCATCGGAAGTATATGATAAGTATGAGATCTGGAAGCAATTCTTTTGATTTTTTTTTTTCATTTTATTAACTGAATTATAATTTACACTACTTTAAATTTAGACGGAAGTCGTTCTGGAAGTCGGTCAACTAGCCGCCTCTTGGATTCCAGAAACAGATCGGTTCAGTCGCTGGATGGTTATGGTACGATGTCATTTGCTTTTGATGTTAACTCGATTATATCTTCATTCAAAATTTTTGTCGTCTTCGCAGACGGTGGATCCGTACAAAATACACCTATTGGAAGTCGTCGTTCTCTAAAGCAACCAAGCTGGTCGTGCACCTTACCTCGAAAAAGACCAGCTGTTCCGTCGCTATCACTTGTGGAAACTCGCGCTCGCCATCCAAGCGGATTAAGCGCATCAGGCATTTCACCCAGCCCATCTGGGGGTTATAATGGAGGCGCCATCAGCGCTGCTAGTCGGTAAGATTCACTTCATAGTTATAGTACCTTAACTCAGTCGTAGTTGTATTCCATAGCGTGCGATAAGATTGAGTAACATAAACCATAACTAATCAATATACTTGGCATTTTATTATAGATCAAGGATATTACGAACTTCCTCCGCTTCTAGTATCCCTATATTAACATCAACGCCGGCTAGGTGATGAACCAAATATTTCCTTCTTTGCTTTATCGCAATTTCGCAATTATTAAATAATTGATCTATGTTTTTAATAAATTAGGGATCACAGTGACTCTGGGCCCAACAGTACCTGCATTCCGGATACACCCAAAACGATGAGAGGTGATCCGCTGACTGCCGTAGTACGCAAAGTCGCAAGCACAGGCATTAGAAAACCTTCCAGTATGTCAACATTCCGACCTAGTCCCAAGTAAAAATTGAAATAATAATCTTGTTCCATCCCTTTTTGGAATAGGAAATTGTAATCAAATTTACTATTTTCTAGTTCTCACTATCCCTGTTAAAAAAAGTTATACTTTATTATAAAACAAATCCAAGCAATACAAATTCCTTAGTTAATTATACATATTTCGTATTCAAAGGTTCTCAATTTTCTATTGGGGGAAGGGGGGGGGGACCAGATAGACCTTATAAATAAATATCGGAAAGTAATGGGGGGCATTAGCCGCTGTGTGGAACTGTGGATCTCCGAATGTTTTTAGCTTTTTACATGAGGAAAAGGGACGATGCTTCTTTTGCAATTCGGCAAGCCGATGTCGATCTTCCGTGAGGGATAACCATCAAATTGTTATATTGCAGATTTCCGGAAGAGGCAGTAGTGGCAGGAAGAGGAGGGGGATGATTGTTATTCTTGTTTGTAGTGAAGGTGGTGGTGGTTGGCGTTGTCGCTGCAGTGTTGTTGACACCGGGAGATGATCCCTGAGAACGTCCACAAGACGATGATGGAGTGTATTGGCCACCCCTGGAAGGTTGGGCCTAGCTGGAAGCGCGTTGTTGTCTGCGAGACGGATCGGTGATTGGGACGATTGGGACTGACGCTAGAGCCCCGTCCAGCTCGGTGATTCCTTCTGCCAGCTCAGGACCTCCCCCACCATTTCCGGAACCGCGCCAAACGTCGTCAAACGAGGAGTTCCTTTTCCTCCTACTGTATGGACCTCCTCCGCCCAGACGGAGGCTGGGATGATCGTAAATGTTGACACTAGACGTAGGATCGTAAGTAAGTGCAGCCACGAATCCCGTATCATAGCCTCGTAGCCTCCGCCGCCAATGTATCCACCGTAATCGTGGCCATTACGGCCGCCATGGGGTAGTGGTAGGCGTGCGGATGCGGCTAGGTGTTGTTGCGACTGGAAATGATAGGGATGACCCATGGGCCCCGGCCCCCGCTGCTGGGAATGATGATACTGTTGTTGCTGTAGGAGCTGAACATTAGAAGACGCTGTCACTTTCATTTGCTGCTGTTGAGCCATCATTCATCATAACTTAGTGTTCCGACTGGCCTTTTTCGTGTGACTGCCAATCGGACGTGACCGGAATTGGGACTGGCAACGTTCAGGTTGTCTTCGCGCGGATTGGCTGGTAGAATAAGAGATGATGCGGATGACAATAATTGCCGCCACCTGCGCTGGCTTCTTTCCTTCTTCTTCGTTAACCACCTGATGACTTTCGTTGGTTTCTTCTTGATCCGCAGAGGGGGTTGCTAACAACAGGCATCTTTGAGTTTTATGATGATCCTGTCGTTGTCGTCGTCGTCGCCACTGGCCGTCTTCACTTGGGCCAACGATGACACACTCGCACCGCTCTCGTGATCGCTCGTGATTATTCAGCGCATTTCTTCTCCAGTCACTTGTTCACCTCCACAGTGCAATAGTTTCCGACTGCACTTGGCCGACCGACGAACCCAAAACTGTTTGGCGACAAATAAAAGATTATTAGTCTAAGACATTGGAAGCAGAAGATAGCGGACTCTTAAAATAGGGAAAGACGAATTTGGTTATTCATGGAACTAATTGACACGCTAAAATATTCACTCTTTACAACTCCTCCCTCGGACCCTCCCCAGCGTTTTTCTACCATCACGGACGTTTGATCTTTTTGTTCAGCACCTTGTTTCATGTGGCGGCTTCTACATTTATTAGGTTCCTTCTTCGACCGGCAACAAAGCTAACGGAAATCCCGAAAGACGGAGAGAGATTGAATGAAATTTATAAGCGGTTCCGGCATTCATTTTGTTGGAGAAAAATCTAAAATAACATTTCGCAGAGACAAGAGAAACCACCCACCGAAAATTCTCTCTCAGCAAGATCAGTGCTCAAACTTTGGGGAACGAAACCTGATACCTTATACATGCCTTATTAGATGACCGTTTTCCCTACGGCCAGCTAACTTGTTGTCCTGTCCGGCCTGCCCAAGTTCTTATTGGAATTTCTGGAGTGCTGATTGGCCAACAAAGGAACACCACATGAATGAAGCAATTTAATCAATGAAAAAGAAATGATGGAGTAAAACATTACATACCACTGTGACATTTCCGAATAGTTAGGTTCCACACGTGCGACAGTATCAGATGGAACTTTGGATTTTTAATTTTGAAGGTGCTGGGTGGATGAATTTACCTGATTCATCACACTTAATTGGC